>NC_086444.1:323919358-324149358 GCF_028390025.1 Pseudophryne corroboree | reverse complement strand
CGAATCTCATTGATCCGTGCATGACTATCCAAACACACCAGGAAAAAGCAGGTCTATTTTTAAGCTGCTTTTTATTTTTTTACGAATTCTATGCTTTCCCAGCAGTGTTTGGCTATTGTCAGCAGTGATTGAGAATACAAATTCTTACTACAGTAAATTACAGAGTTGTATCAAATAACAACCATGTTTGACTGATGGTCTATTCATTCATATTTCTGACCTCTGCTGTGAAAAACAATACGAATAGCCCCAACACTGCCGAGATTTGTGTTTAGTAAATTCCCAAGTTGACACTTTGAAAAAAAAACAAATCGGACAAAATCGGGACTTTAGTAAATATACCCCCTGGTTTTGCCTTTTAAATGATTGCCGCTTTAAAAATAAGGGCATTCTTGGCCGACATCCTGCACCTTCGGTAAGATTGGATCTTATTTCATACTGTATATCCCAAAAACTGTAATACATTTCATAATATCAATCAGAAGGTATAAACACATGGTAAAGGTGTTTATAATATGATGTAATGTACTCAGGCAAATTACAGCACAAATCCTTTCCTGTGGGATTGGTGCTGCTTTAAAATCAGGATGGCACAACACAGGTTGGCAATAAGAAATGCCCTTGCCTCAGGCAAGGGGGACCAACCTGTGGCCAAAAACTTTGTCGAATATACACACACGATGGCCACCTTTAAGCATAGGATTATTGATCATGTGCCAGACTCCATGCGGGGAGGTAATAGGGGCAAAAAACTTCTGCAGCTAGAATCCATGTGGATTCATAGACTAAATACCCTCAAACCAGCAGGTCTCAACGACAGTTTAGGCCTTATCAACTTTATTTAGGTCTTGACCACACACAAAAAATTCCAGATTAGTGGTCACATACATCGGGTATTATCATGTGAATTTAGGTAGACTTGGACAACAGAATTGAGTAAAGGGATTTTAGTTTACATAGTGACAAGTAAGCAATGTAGACTAGAAAAGAAAAATAGCTTGTAGTTGAAATTGAGGCACTTTGGAAACGGGCAGGAGTTTGATCACTATGTTTTTTATTATTATGTCATTTTTTATTATTATGTAATTTTTTACACAGCAAGGTATATTGTTGCCATACACTGAAAAAAAGTTCATTCATTATTACTGCAAGACACAGGAAACATTGTAGCAAAGTACGGTATCAGTCTATCATATCTCATTTGTTTCTGGCTGCCAGTTTAGCACAATATTGAGCTTAAGAATGACCAGGCTTCAGTAGCGGCTCCAGGGGTGGGGCTGCAGCCCAATACAAACTGCAAATAGGGGAGCCACACCAACTGCCAGTGAGTCACTTTGGGATGGCAGCTGGTGGCAGTTGGTGTGGCTCCCCTAACTGAATTTTGGACTATGCTGCAGCCCCTCCTCTGGAGCCGCCACTGCCAAGCTTCATGCAATAAATATCTTAGGTTCATATAGTTTTTCTGTTAATTTGTTAAGATAATTTCATTTATCTAAGTCAAATATTCGTTCTAGGGCTATTTGTTTAATTATGTCATCCGTGGTACATCCATTGCAAATAAATTGTCAATTCTTATCACCATATCTGTTGGTCATTTTTATAACTTGCTGTTCCCTACCTACATTGGGAGCCTAGAGTAAATCAAATAAAGGGTAGAAAAGTAGAAATTCAGATTTACATGCTTCATCCTCATTTCTTACTGCTACTAGCAGTGGCAAACGCAGGATTTGCATGGGGTGGTTTCCAGAACTGGGTGGAGCCAATCACGGGGCTGGGGACTGAGGTGACCCAGTATATGCTGGGTCCGTAAAACTTGTGTGTCTGTGTGTGTGTATATATATATATACATATCTACACATATATACGGAGTGGCAAGGAATGGCTAAGTCCCTGGCCTATGTTCATGACTAGTGGTTCAGCTTCACATGACGATGGAAGCCCTCATCCTCCTGCAATAAAAATTATAAAAGTTAAGATGGCAAAAGCAAATCAAAGTACTGTGCATTCTAAGATGGTATAACAAATCCCCAAGGAGAGTCTAGGCGCGTCGGCGTTTGCGATGCCTGACCTTCCCAACACTGGATGGGAAAAGGTGGCTCCTTCCACCATTTGCACGCCCTCTGCAAGTGCTGGAAGGAGCATCCACAGTCCAGTTTCTGATATTCAAATTGAAGATTTCACTGTTGAAGTTCACCAGGATGAGGATATGGGTGTTGCTGGTGCTGAGCAGGAAGTTGACAATGAGGATTCTGATGGTGATGTGGTTTGCTTAAATCAAGCACCGGGGGAGACACCTGTTGTCCGTGGGATGAATAAGCCCATTTTGATACCAGGGCAAAATATGAAAAGAGCCACCTCTTCGTGTGGAATTATTTCTGCGGACAACATTTGTCAAGCCGTGTGTTGCCTTTGTCAAGCTGTAATAAGTAGGGGTAAGGACGTTAACCACCTAGGAACATCATCCCTTATACGTCACCTGCTCCGCATTCATCAGAAGTCAGTGTCAAGTTATGAAACTTTGGGTAAGAGCATAAACAGTCCACTGACACCTATATCCCTTCTTCCTCTTGTACCCAAGCTCCTGCAAGCCACACCACCAACTCCCTCAACGCCAACTTCCTCCTCAGTCAGGAACATCAGTAGTCCTGCAGGCCATTTTACTGGCAACACTGAGGAGTCCTCTCCTAACCAGGATTCCTCCAGAGGATCCTTGAGTGGCACGCCTACTGCTGCTGATGCTGCCGTTGCTATCGTTGCTGCTGGGAGTCGAAAGACCACTTGTACTACTTCCAGTAAGCTATTACCTGTCCAACCGTCCTTTGTGAGGAAGATGAAGTATGACAGCAGTCATCCTGTTGCAAAGTGGATAACTGAGGCTTTGACAGCTATGTTGGTGGTAGATGTGCCTCCTGTATCCGCCATTAGTGCAGTGGGACTTAGAGAAATTATGGAGATAGTGTCCCCCTGGTACCAAATCCCATCTAGGTTCCAATTCACTAGGCAGGCGATACCGAGAATGTACAGAGACATCAGAAAAAGTGTCCTCAGTGTCCTAAAAAATGCAGTTGTATCCACTGCCCACTTAACCACGGACATGTGGACAAGTGGAACAAGGCAGACTAAGGACTATATGACTATGACAGCCCACTGGGTAGATGTATTGCCTCTCACAGCAAAAAACAGCAGCGGCACCAATAGCAGCATATCGCAAACGCTAACTCATTCCTAGGCAATCTACGCTATGTATCACCGCTTTCCATAAGAGACACACCACTGTCAACCTCTTTTGGAAACTAAGGTACATCCTCGCACAATGGCTTACCCCAATGAGACTCTCCTGGGGATTTGTGATATCGGACAATGCCACCAATATTGTGCTTGCATTACATCTGGGCAAATTCCAGCACGTCCCATGTTTTGCATATACAATTAATTTAGTGGTGCAGAATTTTTTTTAAATGACAGGGTCATGCAGGAGATGCTGTCGGTGTCCCGAAAAGTTGCAGGCCACTTTTGACATTCAGCCACCGTGTGCCAAAGTCTGGAGCACCAGCAAACCCTCCTGAATCTGCCCTGCCATCACCTGAAGCAAGAGATGGTAACAAGGTGGAATTCAACACTCTATATGCTTCATCAAAAGGCCATTCAAGCCTATACATCCAACTATGAGATTTGGCAAAGGAAGGGGAATGCACCTGACTCAAGTGCATTGGAGAATTATTTCCATCTTGTGCAAGGTTCTCCATCCCTTTGAACTTGCCACATGTGAAGTCAGTTCAGACACTGCCAGTTTGAGTCAGGTCATTCCCCTCATCGGACTTTTGCAGAAGCAGCCGGAGAAATTGAAGGAGGAGCTAATACGGAGCAATTCCGCAAAGTATGTGGGACTTGTGGATGGAGCCCTTCATTCGCTTTGCCAGGATTCAAGGGTGGTCAATCTGTTGAAATCAGAGCACTACAGATTGGCTACAGTTTGGCCACCGTGCTCGATCCTAGGTTTAAAGCCTACGTTGTATCTCTCTTTTTGGCAGACACAAGTCTGCAGAGGTTCAAAGACCTGCTGGTGAGAAAATTGTCAACTCAAGCGGAACATGACCCGTCAACAGCTCCTCCTTCATTTTCTTCCGCGACTGGGACTGCGAGGAAAAGGATAAGATTTCCTAGCCCACCCGCTGGCGGTGATGCAGGGCAGTCAGGAGCGAGTGCTGACATCTGGTCCGGACTGAAGGGCCTGCCAATGATTACTGACATGTCTATTGTCACTGCATATGATTCTGTCACCATCGAAAGAATGGTGGAGGATTATATGAGTGACAGCATCCAAGTAGGCATGTCAGACAGTCCGTACGTATACTGGCAGGAAAAATAGGCAATTTGGATGCCCTTGCACAAACTGGCTTTATTTTACCTAAGTTCCAGTGTGTACTCCAAAAGAGTGTTCCGTTCAACCAGTAACCTTGTCAGCGATCGGCGTAGGAGTTTACTTCCACAAAATGTGGAGAAGATGATGTTCATCAAAATTAATTAAAAATTCCTCCGGGAAGACCTTTACCAGCAATTGCCTCCAGAAAATACACAGGGACATGTGATGGTGGATTCCAGTGGGGACGAATTAATACTCTGTGAGGAGTAGGATGTACAGACTGAAAGGGGTGAGGAATCGGAGGATGAGGATGAGGTGGACATCTTGCCTCTGTAGAGCCAGTTTGTGCAAGGAGATTGATTGATTCTTTTTTGGTGGAGGCCCAAACAAACCAGTCATTTCAGTCACAGTCGTGTGGCAGACCCTGTCGCTGAAATGATTGGTTTGTTAAAGTGTGCATGTCCTGTTTATACAACATAAGGGTAGGTGGGGGGGGCCTAAGGGCAATTCCATCTTGCACCTCTTTTTCTTATTTGCATCACGTGCTGTTTGCGGACTAGTTTTTTAAAATGCCATCCTGTTTGACACTGCCGTACAACTCGAGGGGTACTGCTGTATAAGTCCAGAGCTAATGCCGTATAAGTTCAGTCCAGTGGTGCTGTCTTGTGCTGCATCAGTCCAGTGGTGGTGTCTTGTGCTGCCATAAGTCCAGTGGTGGTGTCCTGTGCTGTATATTATTTACTCCAAATAAAAGGGTTATATACCTTACTTATATTATTATCCAAATAATTTTTACAGGGTTTTCCCTGTGTGGTGTAGGGGTACGCTCGCCTGTACTGCATATTATTATAATAGCACCAAATAAAAAGGTTATTATTATCCAAATTAATTTTACAGGCTTTGCCGTGTGTGTGTGGTGTAGGGCTATGCTCTCCTGTGCCACCAATATTGTGCGTGTATTACATCTGGGCAAAATCCAGGACGTCCCATGTTGTTTGTGTCGCACACTTGTGTCGCTTAGCTTAGTCATACAGCTACCTCATTGCACCTCTTTTTCTTCCTTGCATGATGTGCTGTTTGGGGCCTAGGGAGTCATTCCGACCCATTCGCATGCAGCATTTCTTCGCTGCGGTGCGAACGGGTTGGAACTGTGGCTGCGCGGTGCCCGCAATGCGCACATGCGTTGTCGCCAGGCAACGACGTTGCCAGTGCAGAAAGTGATCAAACCATCGATCGCATGAAGACTGACAGGCGGGAGGCGTCCTGGGGGTGTCAACTGACCGTTTTTAAGGTGTGGTGAGGAGAAAGCAGGAGGATCCAGGTGTTTGGAGGGCAGATGTCTGACGTCAATCCCGGGACCTTCGTCGCTGGATCTGTCGCACAGGTTAAGTAGGTCTGACTCTGGTCTTGTTTTGCAGGAAACTTTTTTAGCATAGCAGGGCTGCACAAGCGATCTCAGCCCTGCTGTGCTAAAATACAGTCCCCCATAGACGGCGTCAAGTTGAACGCACGAGCAGCAAAAAGATGCTACAAGCGATCAACTCAGAATGAGGGCCAGAGGCGGAACTACCGCCAGTGCAAGCAGTGCGTTGCACTGGGGCCCGCCTCTGTCCAGGGGCCCAAGCATGTAATGAGTCAAATTGACTCATTACATGCCGCTGTGGGCAACCGCTGCCTGCAGCGCACAGCCGCTTACAGAGGAGAGGAGCAGCGGCACGGACGGGGGAAGGAGGAGGAGGGAGGTGAAGGAGGGAGCCGCAGCAGCGCTTTGTTACTGGTGGAGGCGCTGCTGCTGCTGCCCCTCTGCTTCACTATAGGTTGTCTTCAGAGAACAGCTTATAGCGAAGCAGAGGGGCAGCAGCAGCGCCTCCACCAATAACACAGCGCTGCTGCGGCTCCCTCCTCCACCCCCCCTCCTCCTCATTCTCTACTGCCCGGGAATCGTCTGACGCTGCACCGAGGAGCCGGAGCCAGCGGAGAGGGTAAGTATAATTCTTTCTTTCTTTCTTTCTTTCTTTCTTTCTTTCTTTCTTTCTTTCTTTCTTTCTTTCCTACAAAAAAGGGGGACTGTGTGCCGCAATGTGTAAAAACGGGGAATCTGCCTGCCGCTATGTGTAAAAATGGGGAATCTGCCTGCCGCTATGTGTAAAAATGGGGAATCTGCCTGCCGCTATGTGTAAAAATGGGGAATCTGCTTGCTGCAATGTGTAAAAATGGGGAATCTGCCTGCCGCAATGTGTAAAAACGGGGAATCTGCCTGCCGCAATGTGTAAAAACGGGGAATCTGCCTGCCGCAATGTGTAAAAATGGGGAATCTGCCTGCCGTAATGTGTAAAAACGGGGAATCTGCCTGCCGCAATGTGTAAAAAGGGGGAATCTGCCTGCCGCTATGTGTAACAAGGGGGATGCTGTCTGCCGCAATGTGTAAAAAGGAGGAATCTGCCTGCCGTAATGTGTAACAAGGGCACGCTGTCTGCCGTAATGTGTAACAAGGGCACGCTGTCTGCCGTAATGTGTAACAAGGGCACGCTGTCTGCCGTAATGTGTAACAAGGGCACGCTGTCTGCCGTAATGTGTAACAAGGGCACGCTGTCTGCCGTAATGTGTAACAAGGGCACGCTGTCTGCCGTAATGTGTAACAAGGGCACGCTGTCTGCCGTAATGTGTAAAAAGGGGACACTGTCTGCCATTATGTGTAAAAAGGGCACGCTGTCTGCCGTTATGTGTAAAAAGTGTACGCTGTCTGCCGCTATGTTTAACAAGGGCACGCTGTCTGCCGTTATGTGAAAAAAGTGTACGCTGTCTGCCGCTATGTGTAACAAGGGCACGCTGTCTGCCGTTATGTGTAAAAAGGGGACGCTGTCTGCCGTTATGTGTAAAAAGTGCACGCTGTCTGCCGTTGTGTAAAAAGGGCACGCTGTCTGCCGTTATGTGTAAAAAGGGGACGCTGTCTGCCGTTATGTGTAAAAAGTGCACGCTGTCTGCCGTTGTGTAAAAAGGGCACGCTGTCTGCCGTTATGTGTAAAAAAAGGGGGACGCTGTCTGCCGTAATGTGTAAAAAGGGGACGTTGTCTGCTGTAATGTGTAAAAAGAGGAATCTGTCCGCCGTAAGGTGTAAAAGGGTCTCTACTAGAGATGAGCGCCTGAAATTTTTCGGGTTTTGTGTTTTGGTTTTGGGTTCGGTTCCGCGGCCGTGTTTTGGGTTCGACCGCGTTTTGGCAAAACCTCACCGAATTTTTTTTGTCGGATTCGGGTGTGTTTTGGATTCGGGTGTTTTTTTTTAAAAACACTAAAAAACAGCTTAAATCATAGAATTTGGGGGTCATTTTGATCCCATATTATTATTAACCTCAAAAACCATAATTTCCACTCATTTTCAGTCTATTCTGAATACCTCACACCTCACAATATTATTTTTAGTCCTAAAATTTGCACCAAGGTCGCTGGATGACTAAGCTAAGCGACCCTAGTGGCCGACACAAACACCGGGCCCATTTAGGAGTGGCACTGCAGTGTCACGCAGGATGTCCCTTCCAAAAAACCCTCCCCAATCAGCACATGACGCAAAGAAAAAAAGAGGCGCAATGAGGTAGCTGACTGTGTGAGTAAGATTAGCGACCCTAGTGGCCGACACAAACACCGGGCCCATTTAGGAGTGGCACTGCAGTGTCACGCAGGATGTCCCTTCCAAAAAACCCTCCCCAATCAGCACATGACGCAAAGAAAAAAAGAGGCGCAATGAGGTAGCTGACTGTGTGAGTAAGATTAGCGACCCTAGTGGCCGACACAAACACCGGGCCCATTTAGGAGTGGCACTGCAGTGTCACGCAGGATGTCCCTTCCAAAAAACCCTCCCCAAACAGCACATGACGCAAAGAAAAATAAAAGAAAAAAGAGGTGCAAGATGGAATTGTCCTTGGGCCCTCCCACCCACCCTTATGTTGTATAAACAAAACAGGACATGCACACTTTAACCAACCCATCATTTCAGTGACAGGGTCTGCCACAGGACTGTGACTGATATGACGGGTTGGTTTGGACCCCCCCCAAAAAAGAAGCAATTAATCTCTCCTTGCACAAACTGGCTCTACAGAGGCAAGATGTCCACCTCATCATCACCCTCCGATATATCACCGTGTACATCCCCCTCCTCACAGATTATCAATTCGTCCCCACTGGAATCCACCATCTCAGCTCCCTGTGTACTTTGTGGAGGCAATTGCTGCTGGTCAATGTCTCCGCGGAGGAATTGATTATAATTCATTTTAATGAACATCATCTTCTCCACATTTTCTGGATGTAACCTCGTACGCCGATTGCTGACAAGGTGAGCGGCGGCACTAAACACTCTTTCGGAGTACACACTTGTGGGAGGGCAACTTAGGTAGAATAAAGCCAGTTTGTGCAATGGCCTCCAAATTGCCTCTTTTTCCTGCCAGTATAAGTATGGACTGTGTGACGTGCCTACTTGGATGCGGTCACTCATATAATCCTCCACCATTCTTTCAATGGTGAGAGAATCATATGCAGTGACAGTAGACGACATGTCCGTAATCAGGTCCTTCAGTCCGGACCAGATGTCAGCATCAGCAGTCGCTCCAGACTGCCCTGCATCACCGCCAGCGGGTGGGCTCGGAATTCTGAGCCTTTTCCTCGCACCCCCAGTTGCGGGAGAATGTGAAGGAGGAGATGTTGACAGGTCGCGTTCCGCTTGACTTGACAATTTTCTCACCAGCAGGTCTTTCAACCCCAGCAGACTTGTGTCTGCCGGAAAGAGAGATCCAAGGTAGGCTTTAAATCTAGGATCGAGCACGGTGGCCAAAATGTAGTGCTCTGATTTCAACAGATTGACCACCCGTGAATCCTTGTTAAGCGAATTAAGGGCTCCATCCACAGTCCCACATGCCTAGCGGAATCGCTCCGTGTTAGCTCCTCCTTCAATGTCTCCAGCTTCTTCTGCAAAAGCCTGATGAGGGGAATGACCTGACTCAGGCTGGCAGTGTCTGAACTGACTTCACGTGTGGCAAGTTCAAAGGGCATCAGAACCTTGCACAACGTTGAAATCATTCTCCACTGCGCTTGAGACAGGTGCATTCCACCTCCTATATCGTGCTCAATTGTATAGGCTTGAATGGCCTTTTGCTGCTCCTCCAACCTCTGAAGCATATAGAGGGTTGAATTCCACCTCGTTACCACTTCTTGCTTCAGATGATGGCAGGGCAGGTTCAGTAGTTTTTGGTGGTGCTCCAGTCTTCTGTACGTGGTGCCTGTACGCCGAAAGTGTCCCGCAATTTTTCTGGCCACCGACAGCATCTCTTGCACGCCCCTGTCGTTTTTTAAATAATTCTGCACCACCAAATTCAAGGTATGTGCAAAACATGGGACGTGCTGGAATTTGCCCATATTTAATGCACACACAATATTGCTGGCGTTGTCCGATGCCACAAATCCACAGGAGAGTCCAATTGGGGTAAGCCATTCCGCGATGATCTTCCTCAGTTGCCGTAAGAGGTTTTCAGCTGTGTGCGTATTCTGGAAACCGGTGATACAAAGCGTAGCCTGCCTAGGAAAGAGTTGGCGTTTGCGAGATGCTGCTACTGGTGCCGCCGCTGCTGTTCTTGCGGCGGGAGTCCATACATCTACCCAGTGGGCTGTCACAGTCATATAGTCCTGACCCTGCCCTGCTCCACTTGTCCACATGTCCGTGGTTAAGTGGACATTGGGTACAACTGCATTTTTTAGGACACTGGTGAGTCTTTTTCTGACGTCCGTGTACATTCTCGGTATCGCCTGCCTAGAGAAGTGGAACCTAGATGGTATTTGGTAACGGGGGCACACTGCCTCAATAAATTGTCTAGTTCCCTGTGAACTAACGGCAGATACCGGACGCACGTCTAACACCAACATAGTTGTCAAGGCCTCAGTTATCCGCTTTGCAGCAGGATGACTACTGTGATATTTCATCTTCCTCGCAAAGGACTGTTGAACAGTCAATTGCTTACTGGAAGTAGTACAAGTGGGCTTACGACTTCCCCTCTGGGATGACCATCGACTCCCAGCAGCAACAACAGCAGCGCCAGCAGCAGTAGGCGTTACACGCAAGGATGCATCGGAGGAATCCCAGGCAGGAGAGGACTCGTCAGAATTGCCAGTGACATTGCCTGCAGGACTATTGGCATTCCTGGGGAAGGAGGAAATTGACACTGAGGGAGTTGGTGGGGTGGTTTGCGTGAGCTTGGTTACAAGAGAAAGGGATTTACTGGTCAGTGGACTGCTTCCGCTGTCACCCAAAGTTTTTGAACTTGTCACTGACTTATTATGAATGCGCTGCAGGTGACGTATAAGGGAGGATGTTCCGAGGTGGTTAACGTCCTTACCCCTACTTATTACAGCTTGACAAAGGGAACACACGGCTTGACACCTGTTGTCCGCATTTCTGTTGAAATAGTTCCACACCGAAGAGCTGATTTTTTTGGTATTTTCACCAGGCATGTCAACGGCCATATTCCTCCCACGGACAACAGGTGTCTCCCCGGGTGCCTGACTTAAACAAACCACCTCACCATCAGAATCCTCCTGGTCAATTTCCTCCCCAGCGCCAGCAACACCCATATCCTCCTCATCCTGGTGTACTTCAACACTGACATCTTCAATCTGACTATCAGGAACTGGACTGCGGGTGCTCCTTCCAGCACTTGCAGGGGGCGTGCAAATGGTGGAAGGCGCATGCTCTTCACGTCCAGTGTTGGGAAGGTCAGGCATCGCAACCGACACAATTGGACTCTCCTTGTGGATTTGGGATTTCGAAGAACGCACAGTTCTTTGCGGTGCTACTGCTTTTGCCAGCTTGAGTCTTTTCATTTTTCTAGCGAGAGGCTGAGTGCCTCCATCCTCATGTGAAGCTGAACCACTAGCCATGAACATAGGCCAGGGCCTCAGCCGTTCCTTGCCACTCCGTGTGGTAAATGGCATATTGGCAAGTTTACGCTTCTCCTCCGACAATTTTATTTTAGGTTTTGGAGTCCTTTTTTTACTGATATTTGGTGTTTTGGATTTGACATGCTCTGTACTATGACATTGGGCATCGGCCTTGGCAGACGACGTTGCTGGCATTTCATCGTCTCGGCCATGACTAGTGGCAGCAGCTTCAGCACGAGGTGGAAGTGGATCTTGATCTTTCCCTAATTTTGGAACCTCAACATTTTTGTTCTCCATATTTTAATAGGCACAACTAAAAGGCACCTCAGGTAAACAATGGAGATGGATGGATACTAGTATACAATTATGGACGGACTGCCGAGTGCCGACACAGAGGTAGCTACAGCCGTGAACTACCGTACTGTGTCTGCTGCTAATATAGACTGGTTGATAAAGAGATGTCGTAGTATGTATGTATGAAGAAGAAAGAAAAAAAACCACGGTTAGGTGGTATACAATTATGGACGGACTGCCGAGTGCCGACACAGAGGTAGCCACAGCCGTGAACTACCGTACTGTACTGTGTCTGCTGCTAATATAGACTGGTTGATAAAGAGATGTCGTAGTATGTATGTATGAAGAAGAAAGAAAAAAAAACCACGGGTAGGTGGTATACAATTATGGACGGACTGCCGAGTGCCGACACAGAGGTAGCCACAGCCGTGAACTACCGTACTGTACTGTGTCTGCTGCTAATATAGACTGGTTGATAAAGAGATGTAGTAGTATGTATGTATAAAGAAGAAAGAAAAAAAAACCACGGGTAGGTGGTATACAATTATGGACGGACTGCCGAGTGCCGACACAGAGGTAGCCACAGCCGTGAACTACCGTACTGTACTGTGTCTGCTGCTAATATAGACTGGTTGATAAAGAGATGTCGTAGTATGTATGTATGAAGAAGAAAGAAAAAAAAACCACGGTTAGGTGGTATACAATTATGGACGGACTGCCGAGTGCCGACACAGAGGTAGCCACAGCCGTGAACTACCGTACTGTACTGTGTCTGCTGCTAATATAGACTGGTTGATAAAGAGATGTCGTAGTATGTATGTATAAAGAAGAAAGAAAAAAAAACCACGGTTAGGTGGTATACAATTATGGACGGACTGCCGAGTGCCGACACAGAGGTAGCCACAGCCGTGAACTACCGTACTGTACTGTGTCTGCTGCTAATATAGACTGGTTGATAAAGAGATGTCGTAGTATGTATGTATGAAGAAGAAAGAAAAAAAAAACACGGTTAGGTGGTATACAATTATGGACGGACTGCCGAGTGCCGACACAGAGGTAGCCACAGCCGTGAACTACCGTACTGTACTGTGTCTGCTGCTAATATAGACTGGTTGATAAAGAGATGTCGTAGTATGTATGTATAAAGAAGAAAGAAAAAAAACCACGGTTAGGTGGTATACAATTATGGACGGACTGCCGAGTGCCAACACAGAGGTAGCCACAGCCGTGAACTACCGTACTGTACTGTGTCTGCTGCTAATATAGACTGGTTGATAAAGAGATGTAGTAGTATGTATGTATAAAGAAGAAAGAAAAAAAAACCACGGGTAGGTGGTATACAATTATGGATGGACTGCCGAGTGCCGACACAGAGGTAGCTACAGCCGTGAACTACCGTACTGTGTCTGCTGCGACTGGATGATAAATAATGATATAAAAAATATATATATATCACTACTGCAGCCGGACAGGTATATATATTATATAATGACGGACCTGCTGGACACTGTCTGTCAGCAGAATGAGTTTTTTATAGAATAAAAAAAAAAACACCACTCAAGTGAAGTCACACGACGAGTGTTTAACTTTTTCAGGCAATCACAATATAGTATACTACTAACTATACTGGTGGTCAGTGTGGTCAGGTCACTGGTCAGTCACACTGGCAGTGGCACTCCTGCAGCAAAAGTGTGCACTGTTTAATTTTAATATAATATGTACTCCTGGCTCCTGCTATAACCTATAACTGGCACTGCAGTGCTCCCCAGTCTCCCCCACAATTATAAGCTGTGTGAGCTGAGCACAGTCAGATATATAATATATACATAGATGATGCAGCACACTGGGCTGAGCAGTGCACACAGATATGGTATGTGACTGTCTTGTACTCCTGGCTCCTGCTATAACCTATAACTGGCACTGCAGTGCTCCCCAGTCTCCCCCACAATTATAAGCTGTGTGAGCTGAGCACAGTCAGATATATAATATATACATAGATGATGCAGGCATGCAGCACACTGGGCTGAGCAGTGCACACAGATATGGTATGTGACTGAGTCACTGTGTGTACCGTTTTTTTCAGGCAGAGAACGGATATATTAAATAAAACAACTGCACTGCTGGTGGTCACTGTGGTCAGTCACTAAACTCTGCACTCTCTTCTACAGTATCAGCCTCAGGTCAATCTCTCTCTCTCCTAATCTAAATGGAGAGGACGCCAGCCACGTCCTCTCCCTATCAATCTCAATGCACGTGTGAAAATGGCGGCGACGCGCGGCTCCTTATATAGAATCCGAGTCTCGCGAGAATCCGACAGCGTCATGATGACGTTCGGGCGCGCTCGGGTTAACCGAGCAAGGCGGGAAGATCCGAGTCGCTCGGACCCGTGAAAAAAAACATGAAGTTCGTGCGGGTTCGGATTCAGAGAAACCGAACCCGCTCATCTCTAGTCTCTACCTGGTGTAGTGGTGCTACTGTGCGGCGTAATTTGAATAATGGAGACTACTGTGCACTGTTTTATGAATTGGTATTATTTTGTGGCCACACCCCTTCCCCACGAAGCCACGCCACTATGTATTTTTGCGCGCGCCTACGGCGCGCACTGCCCCTGTTTTGCATGCAGGGGTGGGGCTCCAATGCCGTTTCTTGCACACAGTGCTAAAATGTCTAGTTACGGCACTGTTGCTAGGTATCCACTTCCCTGAGCAGGTCCCCCCTCACCAGATCCTCTCCAGGGGTGAGGGGGTGGACTTGGATGGGATGGGGGGGGGGGGCAAGCCATTTTGTCGCACATGGGCCCACCGCTCGCTAGTTCCGCCACTGATGAGGGCCTTAGTTTTTTTAAGTGTTATCCTGTTTGCAACTGCAGTGCCACTCCTAGATAGGCCATGTGTTTGTGCTGCACACTTGCGTCGCTTAGCTTAGTCATACAGCTACCTCATTGCACCTCTTTTACTTCTTTGCATGATGTGCTGTTTGAGTCCTATTTTTTAAATCTGACATTCTGTCTGACACTGCAGTGCCACTCCTAGATGGGCCAGGTGTTTGTGCCACACACTTGTGTCGCTTAGCTTAGTCATACAGCCACCTCGGTGCAACCTTTTGGCCAAAAAACAATGTTGGTCATTCCGAGTTGATCGCTCGCTAGCAGTTTTTAGCAGCCATGCAAACATTATGCCGCCAGCCACTGGGAGTGTATTTTAGCTTAGCAGAAGTGCGAACGGTTGTTTCGCAGAGCGCCTGCAAAAAAAGTTTGTGTAGTTTCAGAGTAGCTCAAAACCTACTCAGCGCTTGCGATCACTTCAGACTATTCAGTTCCGGATTTGATGTCATACACCCGCCCAGCATTCGCCCAGCCACACCTGCATTTTTCCTTGCATGCCTGCGTTTTTTCAAACATTATCTGAATACGGTAAGTTGCCACCCAGAAACGCCCACTTCATGTCAATCACTCTGCGGCAACCAGTGCGATTGAAATACATCGCTAGACCCTGTGCAAAACTGCATCATTCGTTGTACCCGTATGTCGCGCGTGCATATTGCGCCGCATACTCATGTGCAGAACTGCCGTTTTTTAGCCTGATTGCTGCACTGCAAACAAATGCAGCTAGCGATCAACTCAGAATGACCCCCAATATTGTGTGGTGGGAGGTGTTCAGAATAGACTGGAAATGAGTGGAAATTAATGTTATTGAGGTTAGTAATACAGTAGGATCAAAATTACCTCTATATTTTGTGATTTTAGCTGTTTTTATGTTTTTTTCAGAAATCATCCAGATCCAAAACCAAAACTCGAAAGGTTGGTTTTAGCAAAACCAATCCAGATCCAAAACACAAGCATAGAACTAGAACCAAAACCAAAACACAAAACACGAAAAGTGCCCGTGCACATCTCTAATTAAAAGCCGAATAAAATATGATTACAGTATCATATAGTTATTCATTTCCACTCATTTTAATAAGCTTGACCATCTCACAGTTCACAATATTGTTTTCATCCATTTTAGGCCATAGGTTTCAGTGAGCCAGCTGGCCACTTACCAACACAGTAGAGGCATAAACACGCAGCAGTTTATATCACATCTTAGAAACATAGCCACACAGCAGTGCAGAAATGAAAAGTGTTGCAAGATGGAATTGTACTTGGGTCTTCCCACCCACCTTTATGTTGGATATTAAAAGGACATGCATAATTTAACAAAGCAAGCACTTCAGTGATAGAGAACAGACACTTTTGTTGCTGAAGTGCTTGCTTTGTTTGGGCCCTCCCCCCCTAATAAAATTTTTAGAAGGACTAGCTCCAATAACTAATGATGAGGATGTTGATTATGAGGGTGTTAATTACATTATAATCTTGTTCAAAAAATTTGATGTCTTTGCCGCAAATGACAGAACATGGAGAAGGTGCCTAGATGGATAACATTCCTACCTCTACTAACTGTGGCCTCACAAATGGAGCAAATGCCTTCATAAACAGTGTCAGGATTGGGGTAAGAATACTCTCACACCCAAAAAAGTGGCTTTTTTGGTCTTCTGCCTAGTCTTCACAATGGATTTCTTATTACGGTCAACAACTGCAGCAACTGGTGGCTGACTTACACAAACAATGCCATCATTAACATCCTCACTGTCAGATAGTACACACATATTCCCCTCATCCTGTCCCACTTCCACACATGAATCCTCAATTTCTAATATGTCCTCCTCATCATTACCATCTTTACTTGTAATACTCCCCACCTGTTCACATGGTGCAGAAATGGTGGAAGGAGGTGAAAGAGGCTTCTTTATGAGGACAGTGTGAGAAATGGCAGACTCACACATAGCTGACATAGACACCCTTAAACATTCCTCAAGAATGTCTGATGGTTCTGAATGCACAGTTTGTCTCACTACCTCTGCAGCTAACTTTCCTTTTGATGTTTTTTTTCTTTACCAATGTAAAACTAAATGATTTTACATGCCCTGACTTAAGCCCTCTATTCCCCTGGGCATTGGCCTTAGAACATGTCATTGACGGACTTGTATTGTCATGACTGTTGGTAGCACCTGCACTACTAGTATGTGCTTCCTGCTCTCCTCCTAATTGTTTGTCCTCCATATCTATCCACAAACATGAATGAAGTGGGGTACAGCACACACCCCAATTTGTACAAAAAATGTAATAAATAGTAATCAAACACTGCAGTTTAATATCACCAACAGTGTCACACAATATGTGTATGAGTCAGAAACAGTAATCAAACACTGCAGTTTAATTTCACCAACAGAGTTGCACAATATGTGTATGAGTCAGAAATGATTATATACTGAGGTCTGACTGGCAGTGTCACAGTACTTATGGAAATAAAATAATAATTGTATAGTACACTGGAGTACAGCATAAACAAAAACATTTTTTTAAATAATTATTTCTTAGGCTTTTAGCTTTTATTATTTTTATTTTACACTGGGATGGAGACATTGGATGGATAGATCACACCTAGGATGGACAGATAACCCCTTGTTATCAAATACACCACCAGATGACAGACAGAGCACCCCTGGACTAATACTGACACATAGGACACACCAGCTCCTGAATGTACACAAACAATATACTGATATTTTTTTTTTAACACTGGGGCAGAGGCCCTGGATGTATATAGACAGATCACCCTTTGTTATCAGAAACACCACCAGATGATAGACAGAACACCCCATGACTGATACACCAGCCCCACAACAGCCAGAAGCCCCATGCCCAATGCAACACAACCCCATCACTGAGACAGACACGTCCGTTCAGTGCACTCTCCACAGCCACAGAGTGAAAATGGCGCAGAGTGAAAATGGCGCAGATCACCGGGACCTTAATAGAATCCAAAACCCTGCGAGAATCCGACAGCGGGATGTTGAAGTTTTGCTTCGCTTTGGGATCCAAGTCCGGCCAGACTCGGATCAAGCCTCAGAAGATAAAGTTCCCAGAGAAGCGGACACACTCATCCCTATATTTTACACCTATGTACAATCAGATCAATGGATAATGATGGACTGGGATTGTTGTCAGGGGGTTGCCCTGAAAAACATCAGTCCCCCATGAAGAAAGGCTGCATGGCAAATTGTGAATATTGGCCGCACCAGTAGATATTCTCCATCGCAGTATGTTGCACACACCCCGCACAAACACACACACACACTCACTCAGGTCCCAGGATGTTGTGCAGGCAGTGTAGCCATACAGTATACCTCTTGGCCAATCCAAGTATGAAATATAACCAACAGTCCCCAGTAGAGTGCTGTATGACTGAAAAGTAATTGATCAATGAACTACAATACATTGTATGAATGTAGTGAACTGCAGCTACACCTCCTGTCATTCACAATCATATCTGCCAGGAGCAGTTTTCAGGAGACTTTTGAGAGCATTTATGTTAGAAAATAAGTGTTTTTTTTTCTTTATACCTGTAGTACCTTATCTTTTTATGTTACAACACAGGTCCACCCTATGGATGTTAGATACCAAGGCATGTCAGTGCTATTATTTCTACAAGCAGCAACATGCTCTGGCAACCATGGGTAGGCTGGCACTTCTGGTTCTGCAAGATTCAGTAACCCCCTTTATAACTGCTGTGGTTTCTAAAATGGGCTCTGGCAAGATGGCAGCATCTAGAGGTCGAGATGCAAAAGACACTGACAATATAGAGACACTCAGAAGACCTGCGTGGGAGCACAGCTGCGACCAGAACAGAGAACGCCATCACTGAGGGACCCAAACGTCTATCAAGGGCCACCAACCAGACCTCCAATGCCACTAGCCTCTGCATAGTAACTGTAGACTAAGAGCTCCAGCAAGGTTAATGACAATTGATATTTAAATCTTTGCAGATATTTTTACATTTCTGAAACTACAAACAGAATTTCTATACCTTAAAGGCGAAGATCAAGAGAAACAGTAAACATTTTGGAAATTTACAGAAGCTGGGTCTCTTCCTAAGCTGTGATTTTACAAATGTCCAGTTGCTGAAGCTAAACAGAAAGTGTGCAAAAAAGGAATAAAGAAACATTTTTGACAGTAAAATCCCCATCCATGATCCACCGATCTTCTATTCCCAATCAAGCCTTACCAATTTATTCAAGCACACCCACAATATGATGACATCATGCCAATTGTCTGATGGGTCCTACCATTTTCAGGCACTGAAAATCAGCATAGACCTGCCAAAACAGTGCAATTGCTTTCCTGACTACACATTAAGGCCCTCATTCCGAGTTGATCGCTCGCTGACGTTTTTCGCAGCGCAGCAATCAGGTTACTACTGCAATGCACACGCATGTCGTATGGGTACAAACAGCATTGTTGCTGTGCAAAGCTTTTAGTGAAGAATCCATTCGCACAACCAATCGCAAGGAGATTGACAGGAAGAAGACGTTTATGGGTGTCAACTGACCATTTTCTGGGAGTGGTAGGGAAAACGCAGGTGTGTCTAGGCGTTTGCAGGGCTGGTGTCTGACGTCAATTCCGGGACCGGACAGGCTGAAGTGATCGCAAGGCCTGAGTAAGTTCAGACCTACTCAGAAACTGCAAAAAACATTTTCGTCCCACTCGACTGCACATGCGATCGCACACTTGCAAAGCGAAAATACACTCCCCTGTGGGCGGCGACTATCTGATCGCTGCTCTGCAAAAAATAGCTAGCGAGCGATCAACTCGGAATGAGGGCCTAAGTGTGACTGCCAGGATAAGGAGAAAGCAAAAAGTAGTCAAATTCCATTCAGCAACAATAAAACTCTGATGTCCAAACTAGAGATGAGCGGGTTCGGTTTCTCTGAATCCGAACCCGCCCGAACTTCATGGTTTTTTTCACGGGTGCGAGCAGACTCGGATCCTCCCGCCTTGCTCGGTTAACCCGAGCGCGCCCGAACGTCATCATGACGCTGTCGGATTCTCGCGAGACTCGGATTCTATATAAGGAGCCGCGCGTCGCCACCATTTTCACACGTGCATTGAGATTGATAGGGAGAGGACGTGGCTGGCGTCCTCTCCATTTAGATTAGAAGAGAGAGAGAGAGAGAGAGATTGACCTGATTTACTGGAGCTTAGGAGTACTGTAGAAGTGTAGAGAGTGCAGAGTTTACTAGTGACTGACCACAGTGACCACCAGACAGTGCAGTTTTATTTAATATATCCGTTCTCTGCCTGAAAAAAACGATACACACAGTGACTCAGTCACATACCATATCTGTGTGCACTGCTCAGCCCAGTGTGCTGCATCATCTATGTATATATATCTGACTGTGCTCAGCTCACACAGCTTATAATTGTGGGGGAGACTGGGGAGCACTGCAGTGCCAGTTATAGGTTATAGCAGGAGCCAGGAGTACATATTATATTAAAATTAAACAGTGCACACTTTTGCTGCAGGAGTGCCACTGCCAGTGTGACTGACCAGTGACCTGACCACACTGACCACCAGTATAGTTAGTAGTATACTATATTGTGATTGCCTGAAAAAGTTAAACACTCGTCGTGTGACTTCACTTGTGTGGTGTTTTTTTTTTTTATTCTATAAAAAACTCATTCTGCTGACAGACAGTGTCCAGCAGGTCCGTCATTATATAATATATACCTGTCCGGCTGCAGTAGTGATATATATATATTTTTTATATCATTATTTATCATCCAGTCGCAGCAGACACAGTATGGTAGTTCACGGCTGTAGCTACCTCTGTGTCGGCACTCGGCAGTCCATCCATAATTGTATACCACCTACCCGTGTTTTTTTTTTCTTTCTTCTTTATACATACATACTACTACATCTCTTTATCAACCAGTCTATATTAGCAGCAGACACAGTACAGTACGGTAGTCCACGGCTGTAGCTACCTCTGTGTCGGCACTCGGCAGTCCATCCATAATTGTATACCACCTACCCGAGGTTTTTTTTTTTTTCTTCTTTATACATACATACTACTACATCTCTTTATCAACCAGTCTATATTAGCAGCAGACACAGTACAGTACGGTAGTTCACGGCTGTAGCTACCTCTGTGTCGGCACTCGGCAGTCCGTCCATAATTGTATACCACCTACCCGAGGTTTTTTTTTCTTTCTTCTTTATACATACATACTACTACATCTCTTTATCAACCAGTCTATATTAGCAGCAGACACAGTACAGTACGGTAGTTCACGGCTGTAGCTACCTCTGTGTCGGCACTCGGCAGTCCGTCCATAATTGTATACCACCTACCCGAGGTTTTTTTTTCTTTCTTCTTTATACATACATACTACTACATCTCTTTATCAACCAGTCTATATTAGCAGCAGACACAGTACAGTACGGTAGTTCACGGCTGTAGCTACCTCTGTGTCGGCACTCGGCAGTCCGTCCATAATTGTATACCACCTACCCGTGGTTTTTTTTTCTTTCTTCTTTATACTTATACATACTACTACATCTCTTTATCAACCAGTCTATATTAGCAGCAGACACAGTACAGTACGGTAGTCCACGGCTGTAGCTACCCCTGTGTCGGCACTCGGCAGTCCGTCCATAATTGTATACCACCTACCCGTGGTTTTATTTTCTTTCTTCTTTATACTTATACATACTACTACATCTCTTTATCAACCAGTCTATATTAGCAGCAGACACAGTACAGTACGGTAGTCCACGGCTGTAGCTACCTCTGTGTCGGCACTCGGCAGTCCGTCCATAATTGTATACCACCTACCCGTGGTTTTTTTTTCTTTCTTCTTTATACTTATACATACTACTACATCTCTTTATCAACCAGTCTATATTAGCAGCAGACACAGTACAGTACGGTAGTCCACGGCTGTAGCTACCTCTGTGTCGGCACTCGGCAGTCCGTCCATAATTGTATACCACCTACCCGTGGTTTTTTTTTCTTTCTTCTTTATACTTATACATACTACTACATCTCTTTATCAACCAGTCTATATTAGCAGCAGACACAGTACAGTACGGTAGTCCACGGCTGTAGCTACCTCTGTGTCGGCACTCGGCAGTCCGTCCATAATTGTATACTAGTATCCATCCATCTCCATTGTTTACCTGAGGTGCCTTTTAGTTGTGCCTATTAAAATATGGAGAACAAAAATGTTGAGGTTCCAAAATTAGGGAAAGATCAAGATCCACTTCCACCTTGTGCTGAAGCTGCTGCCACTAGTCATGGCCGAGACGATGAAATGCCAGCAACGTCGTCTGCCAAGGCCGATGCCCAATGTCATAGTACAGAGCATGTCAAATCCAAAACACCAAATATCAGTAAAAAAAGGACTCCAAAACCTAAAATAAAATTGTCGGAGGAGAAGCGTAAACTTGCCAATATGCCATTTACCACACGGAGTGGCAAGGAGCGGCTGAGGCCCTGGCCTATGTTCATGGCTAGTGGTTCAGCTTCACATGAGGATGGAGGCACTCAGCCTCTCGCTAGAAAAATGAAAAGACTCAAGCTGGCAAAAGCAGTAGCACCGCAAAGAACTGTGCGTTCTTCGAAATCCCAAATCCACAAGGAGAGTCCAATTGTGTCGGTTGCGATGCCTGACCTTCCCAACACTGGACGTGAAGAGCATGCGCCTTCCACCATTTGCACGCCCCCTGCAAGTGCTGGAAGGAGCACCCGCAGTCCAGTTCCTGATAGTCAGATTGAAGATGTCAGTGTTGAAGTACACCAGGATGAGGAGGATATGGGTGTTGCTGGCGCTGGGGAGGAAATTGACCAGGAGGATTCTGATGGTGAGGTGGTTTGTTTAAGTCAGGCACCCGGGGAGACACCTGTTGTCCGTGGGAGGAATATGGCCGTTGACATGCCTGGTGAAAATACCAAAAAAATCAGCTCTTCGGTGTGGAGGTATTTCAACGGAAATGCGGACAACAGGTGTCAAGCCGTGTGTTCCCTTTGTCAAGCTGTAATAAGTAGGGGTAAGGACGTTAACCACCTCGGAACATCCTCCCTTATACGTCACCTGCAGCGCATTCATAATAAGTCAGTGACAAGTTCAAAAACTTTGGGTGACAGCGGAAGCAGTCCACTGACCAGTAAATCCCTTCCTCTTGTAACCAAGCTCACGCAAACCACCCCACCAACTCCCTCAGTGTCAATTTCCTCCTTCCCCAGGAATTCCAATAGTCCTGCAGGCCATGTCACTGGCAATTCTGACAAGTCCTCTCCTGCCTGGGATTCCTCCGATGCATCCTTGCGTGTAACGCCTACTGCTGCTGGCGCTGCTGTTGTTGCTGCTGGGAGTCGATGGTCATCCCAGAGGGGAAGTCGTAAGACCACTTTTACTACTTCCACCAAGCAATTGACTGTCCAACAGTCCTTTGCGAGGAAGATGAAATATCACAGCAGTCATCCTACTGCAAAGCGGATAACTGAGGCCTTGGCATCCTGGGTGGTGAGAAACGTGGTTCCGGTATCCATCATTACTGCAGAGCCAACTAGAGACTTGTTGGAGGTACTGTGTCCCCGGTACCAAATACCATCTAGGTTCCATTTCTCTAGGCAGGCGATACCGAAAATTTACACAGACCTCAGAAAAAGAGTCACCAGTGTCCTAAAAAATGCAGCTGTACCCAATGTCCACTTAACCACGGACATGTGGACAAGTGGAGCAGGGCAGGGTCAGGACTATATGACTGTGACAGCCCACTGGGTAGATGTATGGACTCCCGCCGCAAGAACAGCAGCGGCGGCACCAGTAGCAGCATCTCGCAAACGCCAACTCTTTCCTAGGCAGGCTACGCTTTGTATCACCGCCTTCCAGAATACGCACACAGCTGAAAACCTCTTACGGCAACTGAGGAAGATCATCGCGGAATGGCTTACCCCAATTGGACTCTCCTGTGGATTTGTGGCATCGGACAACGCCAGCAATATTGTGTGTGCATTAAATATGGGCAAATTCCAGCACGTCCCATGTTTTGCACATACCTTGAATTTGGTGGTGCAGAATTATTTAAAAAACGACAGGGGCGTGCAAGAGATGCTGTCGGTGGCCAGAAGAATTGCGGGACACTTTCGGCGTACAGGCACCACGTACAGAAGACTGGAGCACCACCAAAAACTACTGAACCTGCCCTGCCATCATCTGAAGCAAGAAGTGGTAACGAGGTGGAATTCAACCCTCTATATGCTTCAGAGGTTGGAGGAGCAGCAAAAGGCCATTCAAGCCTATACAATTGAGCACGATATAGGAGGTGGAATGCACCTGTCTCAAGCGCAGTGGAGAATGATTTCAACGTTGTGCAAGGTTCTGCTGCCCTTTGAACTTGCCACACGTGAAGTCAGTTCAGACACTGCCAGCCTGAGTCAGGTCATTCCCCTCATCAGGCTTTTGCAGAAGAAGCTGGAGACATTGAAGGATGAGCTAACACGGAGCGATTTCGCTAGGCATGTGGGACTTGTGGATGGAGCCCTTAATTCGCTTAACAAGGATTCACGGGTGGTCAATCTGTTGAAATCAGAGCACTACATTTTGGCCACCATGCTCGATCCTAGATTTAAAGCCTACCTTGGATCTCTCTTTCCGGCAGACACAAGTCTGCTGGGGTTGAAAGACCTGCTGGTGAGAAAATTGTCAAGTCAAGCGGAACGCGACCTGTCAACATCTCCTCCTTCACATTCTCCCGCAACTGGGGGTGCGAGGAAAAGGCTCAGAATTCCGAGCCCACCCGCTGGCGGTGATGCAGGGCAGTCTGGAGCGACTGCTGATGCTGACATCTGGTCCGGACTGAAGGACCTGACAACGATTACGGACATGTCGTCTACTGTCACTGCATATGATTCTCTCACCATTGAAAGAATGGTGGAGGATTATATGAGTGACCGCATCCAAGTAGGCACGTCACACAGTCCATACTTATACTGGCAGGAAAAAGAGGCAATTTGGAGGCCATTGCACAAACTGGCTTTATTCTACCTAAGTTGCCCTCCCACAAGTGTGTACTCCGAAAGAGTGTTTAGTGCCGCCGCTCACCTTGTCAGCAATCGGCGTACGAGGTTACATCCAGAAAATGTGGAGAAGATGATGTTCATTAAAATGAATTATAATCAATTCCTCCGCGGAGACATTGACCAGCAGCAATTGCCTCCACAAAGTACACAGGGAGCTGAGATGGTGGATTCCAGTGGGGACGAATTGATAATCTGTGAGGAGGGGGATGTACACGGTGATATATCGGAGGATGATGATGAGGTGGACATCTTGCCTCTGTAGAGCCAGTTTGTGCAAGGAGAGATTAATTGCTTCTTTTTTGGGGGGGTCCAAACCAACCCGTCATATCAGTCACAGTCGTGTGGCAGACCCTGTCACTGAAATGATGGGTTGGTTAAAGTGTGCATGTCCTGTTTTGTTTATACAACATAAGGGTGGGTGGGAGGGCCCAAGGACAAGTGGGTGGGAGGGCCCAAGGACAATTCCATCTTGCACCTCTTTTTTCTTTTATTTTTCTTTGCGTCATGTGCTGTTTGGGGAGGGTTTTTTGGAAGGGACATCCTGCGTGACACTGCAGTGCCACTCCTAAATGGGCCCGGTGTTTGTGTCGGCCACTACGGTCGCTAATCTTACTCACACAGCTACCTCATTGCGCCTCTTTTTTTCTTTGCGTCATGTGCTGTTTGGGGAGGGTTTTTTGGAAGGGACATCCTGCGTGACACTGCAGTGCAACTCCTAAATGGGCCCGGTGTTTGTGTCGGCCACTAGGGTCGCTTATCTTACTCACACAGTCAGCTACCTCATTGCGCCTCTTTTTTTCTTTGCGTCATGTGCTGTTTGGGGAGTGTTTTTTGGAAGGGCCATCCTGCGTGACACTGCAGTGCCACTCCTAGATGGGCCCGGTGTTTGTGTCGGCCACTAGGGTCGCTAATCTTACTCACACAGCTACCTCATTGCGCCTCTTTTTTTCTTTGCGTCATGTGCTGTTTGGGGAGGGTTTTTTGGAAGGGACATCATGCGTGACACTGCAGTGCCACTCCTAAATGGGCCCGGTGTTTGTGTCGGCCACTAGGGTCGCTAATCTTACTCACACAGCTACCTCATTGCGCCTCTTTTTTTCTTTGCGTCATGTGCTGTTTGGGGAGGGTTTTTTGGAAGGGACATCCTGCGTGACACTGCAGTGCCACTCCTAGATGGGCCAGGTGTTTGTGTCGGCCACTAGGGTCGCTTAGCTTAGTCATCCAGCGACCTCGGTGCAAATTTTAGGACTAAAAATAATATTGTGAGGTGTGAGGTATTCAGAATAGACTGAAAATGAGTGGAAATTATGGTTTTTGAGGTTAATAATAATATGGGATCAAAATGACCCCCAAATTCTATGATTAAAGCTGTTTTTTAGGGTTTTTTGAAAAAAACACCCGAATCCAAAACACACCCGAATCCGACAAAAAAAATTCGGTGAGGTTTTGCCAAAACGCGGTCGAACCCAAAACACGGCCGCGGAACCGAACCCAAAACCAAAACACAAAACCCGAAAAATTTCAGGCGCTCATCACTAGTCCAAACACTGCTCAACTCAGCTAAATAGAAAAAGTGTGTGTTGGGTTGCACAAAGCATGACTTTAGAAAGAGTCACCAATATGTTGTGGTTTGATTTATTAGCAAACTGTTATTTAGTAAGAGGAATTATTTTGGCAGCTCCAATTGTACAGCAATCATAACCATGCTATACACATATGTCTATACATATGAAGAACTATTTACTAAAAGGAATAGTGCTAGCCATCACATGGCTTGTGCAGGTTCAGATGCACTGGATGTTAGCAGACTGCATGTCAGTGGGTGGAACTAAACCTACACAACTTGGTGCACATTCTCTTTGTCATGTGCTGCTCTTTATAATTAGTAGTCTTCATTTCGAATACCGCTTAAACTGTTATTGGCACAGTATAATGCAACAGCAATACATACTTGCCTACCTGACCCTCTCCATGAGGGAGGAAATGCTCTGTTCCTGGACTTTCCTGGTAATATATGATTGCCATCACCTGTGGTGAGCTAGTTAATTGATAAGAAAGGCGTTTCATCACAGGTGATGGCAATCATATATTACCAGGAAAGTCCAGGAACAGAGCATTTCCTCCCTCATGGAGAGGGTCAGGTAGGCAAGTATGCAGCAATATAATATTGTATAGTTCTACCACAGATATGACACAATGTAAGTTGAGTATTTAAACATTACAAAATTAAATTTTCTTATATATTGGTTCTAAAATAAATACTTTTAATTATTTAAACTAAGCCCACACATTCTGTAAAGGCAGTGATTCATTAGGAGACGGGGGCAGACCCACCAACACACTGTTGCTTCAGACAAAATGAGCAAACCAGTAATTTGATGTTTATTAGCTATTCAAAAACATGACTGCTGCATCATCCCGTAGGTGTTTTAAAAATAACACATTAGTTCATGTGTTTAAGTAACATGGAAAAGTAATACAGCATTTGGCCAGTGTAGACTTTACGAGAAAGTAAGAGATTTTGTGAGGTTCTCGTGTGTGTGTGTTTTTCTTTTTTTTAAAGTGGCAATCATTTACTTTAGCAAAACCAGATTGATGTTGCCATGTAAATGATTGCCACTTTAAATTAACAGGAGAACTCTCAGAAAATCTCTCACTTTCTTATTCTCACACCCTATTACATTCCCCCCCTATGTATGAAGTGTTTTACACGCAAGAAATGCATGAATTGTAACCTCTTATTTTCAAGTGCATCATGTATACATCATAAGTAGACATGACTGCTACAGTACAAAAATATTTAAAAGACCCATATAGTTTGATTCTTTTACGGGGGTAAATTTACTAAGGTGGGAGATTTTTAGAACTGGTGATGTTGCCCATAGCAACCAATCAGATTGTATCTATTATCTTCTAGAAGCAGCTAGACAAATGTTAAGTAGAAACTGATTGGTTGCTATGGACAACATCACCAGTTCTAAAAAAAACTCCCACTTTAGTAAATTTACCCCATGTAGTGCCAATAAGACAGAGCTTTCATCTCCTTTATTAATTCAGCAGACGTCTTGGGTGTATAAATAGTATGACAAGAACACTGGAATAATGTTTGAAGGCAGGTATATTTGCCCCAGGTTTATAATTTGTATATTTTAAAACTCCAGGAACTTGTTTGTGGTTGTTCTGCTGAGAGCTTTTGGGCTTTTTGTAAAGGCTGGACAGGGTTTCCTGGGGTTGTGGATGGAGAGAGAGGGTGGGCTCCCTCCATTAGGCCCAATTCAGGTCTTAGGGCCTTTAGCCTCCTCAGAGCAGGGTAATTATTAAATTTCACCTGCATGAGGGTGTAAAAAGGCTGTCAGCCTGGTCGTTAGTTCTCTCACACTTCCCGGAGAAAAGGGAATGCAGAGTCTCTGTGAGAGAAAGCCTGATACTGGATACAAGTGATCTATACTTGGTGATATGTTACTTAAGGTTTTGTAGTGTTAGTCAGGAACAAGGTTGGACTGGCACACATCGGTACAGGGGAAACAATTATGGACCCCACTGCCTAAGAGCCCACCCCCTCCTCTAAGGATTAGGTTCCAGACTGTGCATTTGAATTTTCCATATGCTACCTTATGCTGCACAGGACTATGGTGTATTCTCTACAGTACATTGCTGTTATCAATATGGTACATTATCATGCATGCACTAGCAGTATTTACTGTATATATTTATCAAGGGGACCAGAAAAGCACTCTCTAATGGTTAGCCAAGCATCTGTGGAGGCTGGCCACACTACCTTTGAAGGCTGGCCACGTACATAAGTATGGGCTCCTACCACTGCATTCCCCCGGTAGGCCCTTCATGCCCCAGTCCGACACTGGTCAGGAGTAACATAGTAACATAGTTATTGAGGTTGAAAAAAGACAAAATGTCCTTCTAATTCAACCTTGTTTTATTTTTTATACTCTTATGCTAATCGGTATTTAATAAAGATAAAGTTGAGTTAATAAGTTTAACTAACACTATAAATCATGCATTTTGAAAATGCACTCACTTTAAATGCTATATCCTTGTATATTTCTTTCAGTTAGGAATTTATCTAATCCATTTTTAAACATATTTAATGAGTCCACCATTACTACTTTCTCTGGCAGAGAATTCCAAATCCTTACTGCCCTTACCGCGAAGAACCCTTTCCTTCTTTGTTCTTTGAGTATGAAATTTCTTCTCTAACCTCAGATGGTGTCCATGTGTCCTGCGTAGAGATTTTGCAATAAACAGTGACTTATGTTTAGTAAGTGCTGGGTGGCAAGGTAAGTTTTTGATGCTTTATTTAAGTTTTTTTTTACATAATAAAACTGGTTGAGGCCAGTTGCACCAAAAATCTTGGATCTGTGTGCCATGCACTGCCCCAGGATATGGTACATGTTCCCCTAACCCTGTTGCAGTAGACATGCTTTAACTAGCTGAATACTGTATCTGGTTCCTTAAATCATTACTTAAGTCCTAAATTCAAGTTCCTCGTAAATAAGATAAATTACTTCCTCATAAATAATATAAATTAAGAATGTTGAACCGACTACATCTCATTCAAGCAGTTTGAACGTGTTCTTGCCGACCACATTCAAGCATGTTGAACTGTGTTCAAGCCATCTTGCCCATTTCCACTTACACTGATACAATACCTTTCCTGAATTTTGAAAGTTGAATGTTATAATAAAAAAAGTAAATATGATTTTGTTTAATTTTTGTTTTATTTTAATAGTTTAAAATTAAATTTTAACATTGTAAAAAATTAAAAAATATATAAAGGTCATTTTAGCATAGAGAAAAGATAATAAAAGTAAAAGGTGCACATAAACGCCAAACTTTGGATATGATCGCGAATGTAAACATGGAAAACAGAACTACAAATAATTAACATGAGCTGCAAATTTCAATTTGCAAAACCAAAGTGATGTCTATTGGAAATTAGAAATTGGATCCGAGTCCCACCTGAGCCACAGCTCGGGTATTCCCACCAGACTTGGATTCCCATTTGAGGGTGAACATCCTTTTCCTGGCTTCGGATTCTCGTGGAACCTGGACTCTATATATGGCGCCGCGGCCAGGACTCAGCGCCATTTCACTGGAACGCACTCTGCCGTTTGCTGCATTATAGTGGCTGTACTGTTTAGTGGGCTGTGGCTGTGCTGGATAGTGACTGTATATAGGGGCACACTGCATGCTGATGCATGCTGTGCTTTACTCTCCTATACTGGCTGTGCTGTGTTCAGACTTACAAGTGGCTGTGTTGTATACTGAGTGACTGTGTATAGGTGGCATGCTGCATGCTACTGTGTGTTGCACTATACTCTGCTATACTGGTTTTGCTGTGTCCAGACTCCAGAGTCTCACAAGTGGCTGTGCTGAATAGTGAGTGACTGTGTATAGGTGTCATGCTGCTGTGTGCTGTACTATACTCTGCTATACTGGCTGTGCTGTGTCCGGACTCACAAGTGGCTGTGCTGTATAGTGACTGTGTATAGGGGGAATTCTGCACTCTGCTGTGTGCTGTACTGTGCTATACTGTCTGTACTGTATAGTGACTGTGTAGAGGTGACATGTCACATGCTGCTTTGTGCTGCGCAATACTCTGCTATACTGGCTGTGCTGTGTCCAGACTAACAAGTGGCTGTGCTGTGCAGTGACTGTGTAAAGGGGGCATGCAGCTGTGTGCTGTACTATACTCAGTGCTTAAAGTGGTCCGAGAGAGGTGGGGGAACTCACCCCCCCCCACCCCCGTAGGTGCCAGGGCCACACCTTAGCCTCTCCCACTATGAAGATGCCACACCCACCGCCCCTCCCACCTGTTGTTACACCCCTGGCCTCTCCCCTCAAGAGAGCAATGTAACAGCATCACTCACCCTGTCATTGTATAATAATCAGTTTATGATATAATTGCAGAGTGAGTGATGCTGCTACATTGCTCTCTTCCACCCAATATTGTTCTCTTTAGCAAGGCCAGCAGACACACGTAATGGCAGATGCTCACAGTGTAAAATTATTTATTATATGTCATGTGAAGGTAAAATTACATATAGTGCATACAATATGAAACATACAGGTATGTGGTGATACAGGTTAAAAAAAAGCCCAGAGGACTGTCCACTGCTTTAACCTGTATAATCACATACCTGTATGTTTAATATTGGAAAGAGAAAGACAGACAGAGACACACAGAGAGAGAGAGACGGGGAGAGACACAGAGAGAGAGAGAGAGATACAGAGAGAGAGAGAGAGAGAGAAAGAGAAAAAGAGAGGGGAAAAAAAAGAGTAAGAAAAAGAAAAAGGGGTCAGGTCTGCTTACCCGCTTATATATGTGACACATGCACACACAGGAACGAGGCGGCACTCTCCGGATTTCAAATAGAAAGTAGTGTATTCAAAATTTAATCTCAAAGTGCAAAGTGCATAACAGGTACAGACGTTTCAACACCGCACAGGGAGTTTTTTTCAAGATACAAATGCTGCAAATTTTGTTATTTGCAGCATTTGCACCTTGAAAAAAACTCCCTGTGCGGTGTTGAAACGTCTGTACCTGTTATGCACTTTGAGATTAAATTTTGAATACACTACTTTCTATTTGAAATCCGGAGAGTGCCGCCTCGTTCCTGTGTGTGCATGTGTCACATATATAAGGGGGTAAGCAGACCTGACCCAGGGAACCCATCTTTCTCTATTATACATCCTGGATGGCACCCCAGTGGATGTTCATATTTACATTGAGTGCCAGCTATATATGACTTTATATATAACACTGTGTCGGCGGCGCTCAGGAAATAAGGACATTCAGGTACAGGTGTAAGCTTCAACGTTTCAAAGGTTTAATCCTTCGTATATATGTGTTTGTATTTATATAATCTTACACTGTGAGCATTTGCCATTAAATGTGTCTGCTGGGCTGGCTAAAGAGAAAAATAATGGGTGGAAGAGAGCAATGTAGCAGAATCACCAACAGAGTTTTTCTCAGTTGTATTGTGTATAAATATATGAAATATATATTAACATAGGCAGTTGAGATGAGTTATAAACTTACAAATAAATATATAATATGCAATTGCTTGTGGTTTTTTTTTTAATTACATGTGATGTGCAGCAGCAGTGTGATTGAATCCGTCTCCGGCTGTCCCATCCCCTTTACGTCAGCGTGGCTGGGTACTTAGAGTCAGGGCAGCTCCTCTGCTCCCTTTAGCTGCAGATGTGCAATGACATTATTTCCGCCGCCGGCAGAGGGTCTGAAGGAGGCAGGTCACGCTAAATCAATCATTCCTTCTTTAGCGCCACCCACCACCACATCATTGATATCGGTGGCCACGGTGCCGCTGGGCAGCGCATGGGGAGGCCCGGAACTTGAAGCCAGCCTCAGCTTCCTATTGATTCTTTCCGGCTGTCCCTAACCCGGGACTTGAAGCCGCCTCAGCCTGAGCCTTCTATTTTCCTATAGTCCTCTCGGCGCTGCCTCTGTGGCTAGTTTAAGTGAATAGTGTTCTGTCTCCAATTAGAAGAGCCAGAACACAGTTCTACCTTGTTCTGGCCCGATTTAACCTCTGCCCACACCCTTTTTTCACTAGTAACACCCCAGCAGCATTAACACCCACACTCCTTATCTCCTATATATTTGCCCAAGTCTGTGACTCTGTGCCCGTAACGCTGGGCGGAGTCACAGGCACAGATCTGGCCAGGAACAGTCCCCTCCCTCTCTCCGCCCAGTCCCCTCTCCATCTCCGCCCAGTCCCCTGTCTCCCTTCTCCCCGTACACTCTCTCTGGTGACACCGCAGCCGCTGACTGTGAGCGGAACTCACACTACCCGCCTCACAGACAAGCGGCTGCTGCAGAGTTCAGGGGGACATGCTGAGCACTGGCAGCTGCTCTCGCTCCCTCTCCCACCCGCGGCATCCACCCGTCACTTACCCGCGGTCCGGGGTGAAAAGAGGGCGTGGCTTCGCGGAAGGGGCGTGGCTTAGCGTCCCGACCCCCATTTTCGGCACAACTCGCCCCCCCCTCCCACCCGCGGCAACCACCCGCATCTGCCCCCCACCCGCGGCATCCACCCGTCACTTACCCGCGGTCGCGGGTGAAAAGGGGGCGTGGCTTCGCGTAAGGGGCCGTGGCTTCGCATCCCGACCCCCTCGCCCCCCCTCCCACCCGCGGCAACCACCCGCATCTGCCCCCCACCCGCGGCATCCACCCATCACTTACCCGCGGTCGCGGGTGAAAAGGGGGCGTGGCTTCGCGGAAGGGGCCGTGGCTTCGCATCCCGACCCCCGTTTTCGGCACAACTCGCCCCCCCTCCCACTTGCGGCAACCACCCGCATCTGCCTCCCACCCGCGGCATCCACCCGACACTTTCCCGCGGTCGCGGGTGAAAAGGGGGATGTGGCTTCGCGGAAGGGGGCGTGGCTTCGCGTACCGACCCCCCGTTTTCGGCACATTGTGGGTCGGGACATACGGCCTTCACCCGGACACTGCTGAATCTGCAGTGCTGGCTTCTGCACTGTGACAGGAGCCGGCACTTTGGTGTCACCCCTCAGAGGGTAACACCCGGGTGCGGCCCGCACCCACGTTGTGGCGCCACTGCTCCCGCCCCCACCCGTAGCACAAACACCCGCCGCATCCACCCACCACCCGCGGCACTCCCGTCCCCTCCCCCACCCAGAGCACAAACACCCGCGCCACCCACCCGCGGAACTCCCGCCCCCTCCCCCACCAGTAGCACCAACACCCGAGGCAAACCAACCGCTTTCGCCCCCCACCCGCGGCACTCCCACCCGCAGCACCAACACCCGCGACACCCACCACCCGTGGCACTCCACCCCCTCCCCCACCCGCAGCACCAACACCCGCACCACCCGTGGCACTCTGCCCCCTCCCCCACCCACAGCACCAACACCCGCTGGCCCCCCCTGCGGCACCCAACGCATCCCCCACATCCGCTCCCACCCGCGGCACTCACGCCCCCACCCGTAGCTCCCACACCTGCAGCACCCCCCGCCCCTCCCCCACCCGCTGCAACCCTGCCCCTCCCCCATACCCACCTCTCCCCCCTGCTGCACCCTTCACCCAACCCGCACCACCACCGCAACTGCCCCATCCTGCACCCACCCCTCCTGCACCCACCCCTCCCCCACCCGCACCACCTCCCCAACCCTCGGAACCCCAGCAGCTGCCTCCCACCACCCAACTGCACCACCACTGCTCCAGCCCCTGCCCCCCCTCCGCACCTGTCCCCCACCCACAGCACCTCCCCCACCCCCATCATCTACAGACACCTCCCCCACCCCCAGCACTTCTACAAACCATCACCCAACCTCCCCCTCTGCAACCCCAACAGCATCTGTCTGGACAGCGACCCATCTTTGGATTCTGAAGGGATTCTCATACCAGGGATTCACCACAGACATTTTATACACGAGACTTGGTGTGATATATACACCTTATTCTAAGGTACGCTGCCAGCCATATGTTTTATTACCTTTGTTCTTATTAAAATTGAGTTACACTATTGCGGTTTCTCCTATCTCTTCTTTTTATACATTGGAGATGAAGAATTAATATCCCTCTGAACCAAAATTGAAGAAGGAGTTGGAGAACCGATGACTCAACAGAAAGAATAAGGGAAATTACGTTTTTTGGGCATTTTCTTGGAACTACAAACTGTGAACTCATCTTGATTCACCTACACAGTGATTTCACCCTATCACAACAGGAGATAGCGCAAAAACCACACATTCTCCTTTTAAACTATATTTTGGTCCTACAGGTGGGCTTAGAGGTTTTTGCAGCTCTCCGTTTGAAGCACCAAATTTACACTTGTTTTTTGTAGTTGCAACCCCAACTCCCCCTACATCGCCCCTCCCCCACACACAGCACCTCCAGACCCCCTCCTTCATCCACAGCCTCCTGCACCTGCCCCTCCACCACCAGCATCTACAGACCCCATCCACACCCCCTCCCGCCCCCCCCCCCCCAACCCACCCGCAGCATCCTCACACCCGCCCCTTCCCCACCGCCGCACCCCCTCCCCTGCCCCTCCCCTACACACCGCAGCTGCACCAACCGCCCTACCCCAACTGCGGTATCCCTGCACCGGCACCCTCCCCCACCCACTGCAGCAGCACACCTGGCCCACTACAACCGCTGTAACCCCACACCCACCACTCACTCATCCACAGCGCCCACGGACCCCCTCCCCCATCCGTGCCATCCCCGCACCCGCCCCTCCCCTAGCTACCGCACATCCACATCACCTACCCCATCCAGATCACGTACCCCACCCGCAACAGCCCCGCCACTCCCACAACCACAGCACCTACCCGCCCGCATTATCTACAGGCACCCTCCACATCTGCGGACCTCCCACACCTGCCCCTCCCCCACCCGCAACACCTCTGGACCACCACCCGAACCACCTCCGGACTCCCTCCCCCATCCACAGCTCCCCCGCATCCACCCCTCCACCATCCACAACATCTACATCCCCCATCCGTGCCATCCCACACCTCCCCCACCCACAGCACTTCTGAAACCCATCACCTAAGCTCACCCCCCTGCACCTCCAAATGCACACCCCTACATCACCCCTCCCACACACATCACCTCCATACCCCCTCCTTCATCCACAGTCCCCCTCCCCCACCCCTCCCCCACCAACAGCAACTACACTCCCCATCCGCGCCCCCTCTACACCTCCCCCTCCCACAGGACCTCTGCACCCTTTACGCCATCCATGCCCCTGCACCCACCCCTCCGCCACCCACAACACCTCTGGACCCCCTCCCACACCCAACCCTCCACCACACGTAGCACCTCGAATCACCATCCACAGCCGCTACAAGTGATTCCCACGGATAGGAACCTCACTGAACCCACCCCCTTTCCAAACCCCCCAAACTTTTGTGAGTATAGTTGCTACCAATGGACATTGGATTAATTAGAAACACTAATACTGTGGCCATTATGTGTATAAGCAACACTGCTACCTGTGCCCATTGTGTATAAGTGGCGCTGCTACCTGTGCACACTGTGTGTATAAGCGGCTCTGCTACCTGTGGTCACTGTGTGTATAAGCGGCTTTGCTACCTGTGGGTATTGTGTGTATACGCCGCTCTGCTACCTGTGGGTATTGTGTGTACACGTGGCTCTGCTACCTGTGCCCATTGTGTGTATAAGCACCTCTGCTACCTGTGGGCACTGTGTATAAGCGCCTCTGCTACCTGGGGGTATTGTGTGTATAAGCGGCTCAGCTAGCTGTGGGCACTGTGTGTATAAGCGTCTTTGCCCCCTGTGGGTATTGTGTGTATAAGCGGTTCTGCTTCCTGTGGGTAATGTGTGTACATGTGGCTCTGCTACCTGTGCCCATTGTGTGTATAAGCCCCTCTGCTACCTGTGGTCACTGTGTGTATAAGCGCCTCTGCCCCTGTGGGTATTGTGTGTATAAGCGGTTCTGCTAACTGTGGGTAATGTGTGTATAAGTGGCTCTGCTACCTGTGGGTATTGTGTGTATAAGCGGTTCTGCTACCTGTGGGTATTGTGTGTATAAGCGGCTCTGCTACCTGTGGGCATTGTGTGTATAAGCGGCTCTGCTACCTGTGGCCACTGTGTGTATAAGCGCCTCTGCTACCTGTGGGTATTGTGTGTATAAGCGGCTCTGCTACCTGTGGCCATTGTGTGTATAAGCGGCTCTGCTACCTGTGGGTATTGTGTGTATAAGCGCCTTTGCTACCTGTGGGCACTGTGTGTATAAGCCCCTCTGCTACCTGTGGGCACTGTGTGTATAAGCGCCTCTGCCCCCTGTGGGTATTGTGTGTATAAGCGGCTCTGCTACCTGTGGGCACTGTGTGTATAAGCGCCTCTGCCCCCTGTGGGTATTGTGTGTATAAGCGGTTCTGCTACCTGTGGGTATTGTGTGTATAAGCGGTTCTGCTACCTGTGGGTATTGTGTGTATAAGCGGCTCTGTTATCTGTGGGCACTGTGTGTATAAGCGCCTCTGCCCCCTGTGGGTATTGTGTGTATAAGCGGTTCAGCTACCTGTGGGTATTGTGTGTATAAGCGGTTCTGCTACCTGTGAGTATTGTGTGTATAAGCGGCTCTGCTATCTGTGGGCACTGTGTGTATAAGCGCCTCTGCCCCCTGTGGGTATTGTGTGTATAAGTGGCTCTGCTACCTGTGGCCACTGTGTGTATAAGCGGCACTGCTACCTGTGGCCATTGTGTGTATAAGCGGTTCTGCTACCTGTGGGTATTGAGTGTATAAGCGGCTCTGCTACCTGTGGCCATTGTGTGTATAAGCGGCTCTGCTACCTGTGGCCACAGCACCTTCGTATCTTATCTACAGTGCATTGCTGTTACTCATCTGGTACTTCATAATGCAGACACTAGCAATATATACTACACTCTACACTATGTTATTCATTGTGCCCTGCGGCCACTCTGCACGCCCTCACAAAGGCCTACGCCCCCTTGACAATCGCACGCCCTCCCCCCTTACAATATTTACCCACTGCCATAAAAAAAAAACAGGTAATACTCCATATAACAACAATTATAGCACAGCTGAATCCCGTGCAGGGGATAATGAATCGTAGCCCCTTGCAACGGTATTTACTGTCTAACACCTTCCCTCTCTTTATCCTCTCCCTACCACCCTGCCTCTCCCTATCCTTTACCGATCGCACAGCGTTTCTGTACATTCCCTTTCTCTCCCCCTACGCCTCTCTATCTTATCTCAACCGGAACCCATTTCTGTATGCCCTCTATACTGCCCTGCGTTTCTGATTCTGTTATCTACCGCCCTGCGTATGTTCAAAGGCGTGCAGAGGTTAACGGGGCGTAGCCCCTAACGACGGTGTGAAGAGCGCCCGTAGGGCGCGATGAATCACCTAGTTCATTAATAACACCCCTAGCAGCACATACACCCCACATTAACTAATAGGATCCCAGCTACACCCTTCCCCACCCTTCATTCACTAACAACTCCCCAACCTCAGAATATCACTCATAAACCCATAAACTTGTAATATGTTTGCCGCCCCCACACCCTCCCCTCCACTCACTTGCTTGCTGATGTATGCTAGTGTGGGCTGCTGTATGATCCACAGCCAGAGGAGAGGGTCCCATCATTGAGGAGGAACCGAATGAAGAGGTAGAGGCTGGGCAGGCACTGCTGTCTGCATGCCTGCTCTTAACTGCATGCAGCACAGCGCGGTCCTCATGTCTGTCTGTCTGCCCTGCTCCTCTGCACAGCTGCGCGCCATGGGAATAAGACGAGGTGTCGCTCCGTGACATTATCACGTCTTATTCCCATCATGCTACTGAAAGGAGGAGGTGGGCCATGTCCCTGTAGTGCGCCCGCCTACCCAAGCAGCATCTATTGTTATGGGCGGGCCGGGCTGCACACACTGGGACCACAAACTACACCAGGCAGCCGCAGAGCTGCCTGTACAGATAGCTGCGGAGATCGGGCAAGGTGGGCTGGCGGAGGCGGAACGCGTTCCGCCTCCATACACAAGTGACGGAACGCAGTTCCGCCCCGTTCCGGCCCACTTTAACCCCTGGCTATACTCTGCTGTAAATTGTACTGTTTGGTTGCGCTTTGTTCATATGCATCTATAAGCCCTGTGATCCACGCAGTTCGAACCAAGCTGCAAGTCCAAAAAGAGAAAAATAAAATATATATATTAGATCTATTGTTTTTGTACTGATTGGTTGGTGCACTTTGCTCAAGTGCATTTTGTTCATGTGTATCTATAAGCCCTGTGATCCACGCAGTTGGAACTGAGCTGCAGGTTAAAAACTAGAAATATAAAAAATATATACTGTATCTATTGTTTTTGTACTGGTTGTCTGGTGCTTGTATAAGCCCTGTGATCTACACAGTTGGAACCAAGCTGCAGGTTTAAAAATAGAAAAAAAAAACCCATATACTGTATATATTGTGCCGCTGCTCTGTCGCTTAGTAACCAGCCAGCTTGCTGTAACCTTTGGCCAATATTGGTGAAAACAATATTATGAGCAGTGAGGTGGTCAAAATTGACTGGAAATGACTGGAAATTAATGTTATTGGGGTATTTAATACTCTGGGAACAAGAAAAAGGCACAAATTATGTGATTTTAACTTTTTCTTATTTTACAATTTTTAAAAAAACAATCCAAATCCAAAGCCAGTCACTGTGGTTTGGCAAATCCAAATCCAAAACTGGATGACAAATCAGAGTCAATCCAAATCCAGCAAAAATGGTCTGGTCCATCTCCATTGGAAATTTAACTTGAATATGTTCATGCTCATTAAGCCCATGTAATTTGATCATGTATTGAACAAGAGTACTATTTATATTGACATACTGACATCAGATAAATAATGGAGTTTGCCCTGATCAGTATTTTAGGTACAACTCATTTTTGAAGTTTAATCTCATTGAAGTCAGTGGTGTATGTTGGTGGGAGTGCACTGTTGGCCCACAAGAGGTGACTTAACCAGACTAGCTCTATTAGGGGTCTGTTTACTAAGCTTGGGATGGAGATAAAGTGGATGGAGATAAAGTACCAGCTAATCAGCTCCTAACTCCCATGTCACAGGCTGTGAATAGACCCCTTAGTCAGGTATGTGTAATAGTGGTGACACAGCATTGCAGTAACACACACACTGTACAGTACAGTACAGTACAGTAGTAATAAAGTGGTGGTAAGCTGACATGCCGTGTCTGTCTGTAATAGGCTCTGACAGTAAACATAGACACAGCACAGCTGCCGTGTGCACCCAGTCTCTCTCACACAGAGGAGCCTTGGAGACAGCTGATGATATCACCGAGCTGGTATCTCCCAGAAGCACGGAGTACTGCAGGAGTGCTCTCAGACCTCAAATCTCCCCTCGCTGGAAGCTGTCTCCAGTTATGCGACAATACACTTTATCACATTAAAGTTTAAACACGGCATAACTAAAGTGATAAACATTGCACTGGTTAAAGGAAAATCTGCCCTGACATGCAATAACACAAGTCAACAGTTTTGCAAGAACACATTCAACTAAGGTGACATGAGTCTCTTTGTTAGGAAGTCTTCAAGCTTATTTTCACTTGCACTGTATTTCTAATTTATTGGGTTATTGTGCACAAAGGGCCCTATTCATCAACTTATGATAACAAAAGTGGCATATTTTGTTTACTGTCACTGTGATACAAGCAAAAATGCAGCTGGTATTCAGCATTACTTACCTCACTGGCTGAGAGTCATGCACATTGGCTACGTCCAGTCTGCACATGTGTATGACTCCCTCACCCAGCAGCGACCCAGCAATGTCTAAAATGCTTGCTGAAGCCAGAAAAGCAGCAATGGGCTTGAACGCCATGAATGGGGACAGTTTTGCAAGAGTAGTACAGGGGCAAACAGTGGTAAACTTAGTTTACCACTGTTTGATGGATAATGAAAGTAGGGCATAACCCCTTTAACAAGGGCTAAAGGGTCTATGTATCGTTGCTTAATGGGGCCTTAACTCTCTTATGAATTGGTGCCTTATTGCAATATTCTTTGACTGCCCATGATGCTCAGTACACTAAGGCAAATCAATTGCAACTTTGTTATCATAAGCAATCTGAGAGGTGGATGCAGTGTTGATGTGACACGCAGTTGTAAGTCTGACCATGCATGTGAGTTGCACTGCGCATGAATCCCAAATACAGTATGTTCATACAGAGTTGCAGAACAAATTTGCATGCTTGTAGAAATGTGAGGGGCATTCCTGGACAGAGACTGGGATGTAACAGTGTGAAGGGGGAGGGGAGTCAAAGAAGATATGGCATCTTCAGGAAGTGTTGTAGGTGTGTGGCAGGCATTTCACTGAGAGCCATTTTCATAGGAAGAAATACTCACACATGGAAACTGTACCTACCATAGGGCTACTGCAAGTATTGATGGATTGACCGATGGTGAGCCAATAGTAAAGAAGGAAATACAGTGTGTTAAAATTAGAGATGTGCGGCTGGCACTTTTCGTGTTTTGTGTTTTGGTTTTGGTTCTAATTCCACTTTCGTGTTTTAGTTTTGGCTTGGTTTTGCCAAACCACCCTTTCGTGTTTTGATTTTGGTTTTGGATCTGGATGATTTTTGCATAAAAACATAAAAACAGCTAAAATCACAGAATTTGGGGGTAATTTTGCCCCTACGGTTTTATTAACCTAAATAACATTAATTTCCACTCATTTCCAGTCTATTCTGAACACCTCACAATATTGTTTTTAGGCCTAAAAGTTGCACCGAGGTGGCTGTATGACCAAGCTAAGTGACACAAGTGTGCGGCACAAACACCTGGCCCATCTAGGAGTGGCGCTGCAGTTGCAGACAAGATGGCACTATTCAAAAACTAGTCCGCAAACAGCACATGATGCAAAGAAGAAAAAGAGGTGCACCGAGGCTGCTGTATGACTAAGCCAAGCGACACAAGTGTGCAGCACAAACACCTGGCCCATCTAGGAGTGGCACTGCAGTGTCAGACAGGATGACACTTTTCAAAAACTAGACCCCAAACAGTACCTCATGCAAAGATGTACAAGAGGTGCAATGAGGTAGCTGTATGACTAAGCCAAGTGACACAAACAATTCCCACTGGAATTATACGTCCAAATCACTGGAATTAAATGGCAAATTCACTGAAATTATTCTGCAAAATCACTGGAACTATACGTCCAAATCACTGGAATTATATGTCCAAATCACTGGAATTATACGTCCAAATCACTGGAATTATATGTCCAAATCACTGGAATTAAATGGCAAAATCACTGGAATTAAATGGCAAAGTCACTGGAATTATACTGCAAAATCACTTGAATTATACTGCAAAATCACTGGAATTAAATCGCAGTTCCACTGAACATATACGGAAGTGTCAGACAGGATGGCACTTTATAAAAATAGTCCCCAAACAGCACATCATGCCAAGAAGTAAAACAGGGCCATGAGGTAGCTGTATGATTAAGCTAAGCGACACAAGTGTGCGGAACAAACAACTGGCCTATCTAGGGTTGGCACTGCAGTCCCACTGCACTAATGGTGGATACCGGATGCACATCTAACATCAGCATAGTTGTTATGGCCTCAGTAATTGGCTTTGCAACAGGGTATATATCCAAGTTTGGATTACAATACCTCCATCAGAATACTTGTTTGTTTGGACTATTCACATAGGATTGCTGGTTGCATAGCAGCCATGGCACACGGTGTGGATCCGGTAGAGTCCAGTGGATTTCGGCAAATTGATGTAGCCGCATGTGATATATGGTCCTTCTCGGACGCCGATGCTGAGCATATAAGGTTCAAGGAGGATCTTGCCACGTCAGGAGGGTCTGAAAGCAATGAGAGTTTATTCCAAAAATTATTACGGCTGCACAAAAAACACACTGATTTTTTCATGCACGGAGTGACGTTGTCTGACTATCACAGAAACCGCCAAATACCACGCGGTTTCAGGGTGAGAAATATGCCCACTATTGGCAAGTACAATACAGAATTTTGCCGTAAGTGGATTGGCATCCTTAATAAGTGCAGTCTCGATCTCATCTTACTGGTCGTAGAAGAGTCGGCCAGGGAGATGCACTTATTAAAGGAGATGACTACTGCCTTTGAGGACAAGCATCTTAATACACTTAAATCGGATCCAGATGTTAAGTGGATAGACAAACTCAATGCTCAAATTGAAACCTATAAACAAAAGTTGGTACAATTCAACAGGCGGAAACTTGCTACAGTACAGAAGGACTATGCTGAGGGCAACGTCTACAGCTGGGTGAATAACCCGGATGTCAGACGTTCTGGACGCCGTAATTTTAAAGCTAGAACACAAAGAATGCTGGAAACGGATACTTCCAGTGGATAAATATCTACACAGAGTGAGAGCGAGACATCAGGTGGTTCACACAGAAATAAATCCCCTTTAGGGGTGAGCACCCGAGCCATGATAGGTGCCAAATCAGGCACAGCACGAGGCGCGGCAAACAAAGTCAAAGAATCTTCAAAAAAAAACACCACCAAAAACAAGAAAACAGCATAGTCTTCAACTTATCAGGACGTTCTCTAACTCCAGATGAATATACAGTTCTTCAGAAAGGACTTTCATTTGTCCCTACTGCACAATTCGACGACTTCCAGTGGAAAGTTGACTCTTATAATGTTAATAGGAGGTTACGTTTAAAAGGGACACGTTTCTGCCCGTCCACAAATAGCTGCAATATCAGATGTACCGGGTCCAGTGCAACAGAGATCTAAGTTTGACCCTATTACTAACAACACATCATTGAAATGTTTTGCCAGAGTAGTTGATGCAAAAGTGGAGGAATCTGCAAAATTACAGAAAATGTGTATTCCTAATTTGTCTAAAAGGGAACGGGAAGCATTAGCTGGTTTGAGTAAGGATCGGAGTATAATCATACGCCCCGCCGATAAGGGGGGGGGGTGGCATTGTTGTACAAAGTCTAGTACAGTATAAAAATGAAGCTTACAGACAATTGTCGGATATTTCGGTCTATAGACGTTTGTCTACAGACCCCACAGAAGGTTATAATTGTGAGTTGAAAAACATTCTTGAAACAGCTGTACAGACCAATTTAATTTCAGGGGGATTGCGTGATGCTTTGATTCAGGATTTCCCGGTGGCTCCAGTTTTCTATACTATACCTAAAATACATAAGAACCAGAAAGAGCCACCGGGACGTCCTATCATAGCTGCACGCAATTCAGTGTTTTACAAGGTATCACAATACCTTGATTACTATTTCCAGCCGGTAATTCAGGCACAGCCGACGTACCTAAAAGATACGACTACGTTGTTAATTAAACTACAGTCTGTGGTACATCTCCCGGCTAATAGTCTGTTATGTACACTAGACGTGGTGAGCCTCTACACCAACATACCACATGATAGGGGTGTGGAGGCAGCCAGACGTCTACTTTCAAGTAGCCCTGAATATGAGGGTCCAGATTTGCATTTTTTTCTGAAATTACTCAAACTCACTTTGGTACATAATTATTTTCTTTTCGATAATAATTGGTATGAACAACTGCAGGGGTGCGCTATGGGGAGTTGTGTCTCCCCTGCATTTGCGAATTGTTTTATGTTTTAAGTGGAGAAAGATTTGTTTTTCTCAGATCCCGCTAATGCTCAAAAAATGATATTGTTTGTCCGTTATATAGACGATCTGCTATTAATTTGGTCTGACACCAGAGAATCCCTTGACCAATTGATAGTGGACATAAACTCTAGAGACCCTAACATCAAATTTATGGCAAATATCAGTGCAGACAGAGTTCATTACTTGGATGTGGCAATCTCTCTTAAAGAGGGAAAGCTACACACAAGTGTGTACAAAAAACCCACTGATAAAAATACTCTCCTTCATGCCTCCAGTTTCCATCCAGCCACCACTAAATATAGTCTGCCGTATTCTCAGTTCCTCATAGGCTCATAGAATCTCTGATGATATTGGGAATACTAATTTGGAAATAGACGCTATGGCACGTAATTTCCAAATGAGAGGGTACGATTGGAATGAATTAATGAAAACTAAGGCACGGGTATTACAGTAGGATAGAGGTGAACTCCTACGGAAACCCAACCTTAAGGCGCACTCAATGGAGAATAAAATACCATTCGTACAGAAATTTTCAGCTATTAGTGGCGAGATTGTTAAACATGCTAGGACGGCTTGGTCTATTGTTGGATCCGACAAGGAATTAAGTGCACTTAAAGATGTTTCGTTATTACCTAGTTACACTAGAAATAGAAACTTGAAGGATTATTTAGTGCATAACGATATTTCTTCCTTCAAAACTAGTCAGAAGCCCACTTTCCTTACTAAAAAACCCGGGTGCTACAGGTGTATTGGCTGCACTACATGCAGCTATATGGAGACAGGCCCGGTGTTTGCGCATCCACACACAGGAAAGATGATTAATATTGACAAAGTTTTAACCTGCACTAGTACGCACGTTATATACTTCATTAGATGCCCGTGTGGGCTCCTCTACATAGGCAAGACCTCACGCCAATTCCGAGAGCGGATGGCAATGCACCGGTCGGCCATTCGTGCTGCGTTAGGTGGGGATAGTCAAGCTCAACCAGTGGCTAGACATTTTGCTAAATTTAAACACAATCTAGCTACACTTAAATACAAAATCATAGACCAGCAACCAGATAATATCAGGGGGGGGGGATAGAAATAAATTATTACTACAGAGAGAAACAAGGTGGATACACTATTTAAAAACGATCGCCCCAAGAGGTCTTAATGAACAATTTAATCTAAATTGTTTTCTTGAATAAGATATACATAGGATTGATTTACATTGTGTTTAGGTTAGCAGTCAGCGCTGAAACAGATATGTGTCAATTGTCAAAGTGCATGGCCACAGACTTTCCGGTATCCTCAGGGGTACATTAAATGTTTTTTTTTTCTTTGTATAGAGTATGTCTCCATGGTAACCGGAGCGGCGACGGGGAGGAGCGTTCTGACAGTGGTGCGGGCTGATGACGTCATCCATTCCCCGCCGGCGTGACCGAGCCTGGGACGTGCACTCGAGTGTTTGGTGTGGGTATAAAGGTATGTGCTTTTCATTATGTATGTTGTTCTGACGAAAGTTGCATAAACTGAAACGTTAACAGCAGACTTGAGCTGTGTCTCTTTTTCCTGAGCTGAGAAAGTCCCTAGTGAGTGCCGCCGATATTCATATATATATATATATATATATATATATATATATATATATATATATATATATATATATATATATATATATATATATATATACGGCAGTATCACTGGACTGGACTTATATGCCAGTACCACTGTAATTATACGCAGGATCACTGGACTTATATGACAAGATCACTGAATTTTTACGCAGGATCACTGTAATTATATGCCAGTACCACTGTAATTATACGGCAGGATTACTGGAATTATATAGCAGGATCACTGGAGTTAAATGGCAAAATCACTGGAATTATACGTCCAAATCACTGGAATTGAATGACAGTACCACTGGACATATACGGAAGTGTCAGACAGGATGGTACTTTAAAAAAATTGTCCCCAAACAGCACATGATGCAAAGAGGAAAAAAAGGTGCACTGAGGTTGCTGTATGATTAAGATAAGCGACACAACCACCTGGCCCATCTAGTAATGTCACACAGTGGCTGAATGTCGAGAATAGGCTGCAATTGTTCGGTCCACTGACAGCATCTCCAGCACGCCCCTGTCATTTAAAAAAAAATCTGCAATTGGTGGACTTATACGGCAGTACCCCAGGACTAATACAGCAGTACCCCTGGACTCATACGGCAGTGTCAGACAGGATAGCTCTTTTCAAAAACTAGGCCCCAAACAGCACCTCATGCAAAGATGTCAAAGAGGTGCAATGAGGTAGCTGTAAGACTAAGCCAAGCGACACAAACAATTACAACTGGAATTATACGTCCAAATCACTGGAATTAAATGGCAAAATCACTGGAATTATACTGCAAAATCCCTGTAATTATACATCCAAATCACTGGAATTATACGTCCAAATCACTGGAATTAAATGGCAAAATCACTGGAATTATACGTCCAAATCACTGGAATTAAATGACAAAATCCCTGGAATTATACTGCAAAATCACTGGAATTATACTGCAAAATCACTGTAATAATACTGCAAAATCACTGTAATTATACATCCAAATCACTGGAATTATACGTCCAAATCACTGGATTAAATGGCAAAATCCCTGGAATTATACGTCCAAATCATTGGAATTGTACATCCAAATCACTGAAATTAAATGGTAAAATCTCAGTATCACCTGCCTAATGAAGTGGAATCTAGATGGGATTTGGTACCGGGTACACAATACCTCCATCAATTGTCTAAATCCCACTGCACTAATGGCGGATACCGGACGCACATCTAACACCAACATAAGTGTCAAGGCCTCAGTTATGAGGGCTTCCATCGTCATGTGAAGCTGAACCACTAGTCATGAACATAGGCCAGGGCCTTAGCCATTCCTTGCCACTCCGTGTCGTAAAGGACATATTGGCAAGTTTACGTTTCTCCTCAGACCATTTCAATTTATTTTTTTGCGTCTTTTTACTGAACTTTGGCTTTTTGGATTTTACATGCCCTCTACTATCACATTGGGCATTGGCCTTGGTAGATGACGTTGATGGCATTTCATCATCTATGTCATGGCTAGTGGCAGCAGCTTCAGCACTAGGAGGAAATGGTTCTTGATCTTTCCCTAATTTATTCTCCAAATTTTTGTTCTCCATTATTTTTTTGGCGTTATATAACACAATATGCGGCACAGGAATGACTGATGGCTGATGGCCAGGACACTACCACTGGTCTGATGCAGCACAACACAGCAACACTGTAAGGGACTTGTTGTTGTTATTTTACACAAATGTAAAATTGAATTAGAAATGTAAATTTATATTGCTCGCGGTGAGATTGTACAACTTTTATACAAAACGTGAACAGAGGGAAGTGCATAAAAAAGTGGGGAAACCATTTTGGACCCCATATAATGGCAACTGAGGTAGCAGGGCCATATAGAAGTCTGTATAAGGTAGTTAGTGGCCATAACTAAAGTACTGGAGGTTTTTAAAAGGTACCAAATGGATGAATTTTGTACTTTTTATTAATGGTGGAAAAATTAGCGCAAGCAAATGTTTTTCATCAAATTAAAGTTTTTCCAGCATTTTGGAGTACAGAAAAATGTCTATATGTAGTTATTTTTAGTATTTTTATAAAAGTTTGTGAAAAGTTGGAATATACATCTTTTCCTCTCATCTACAAGTACACAAACCCCTGTACCATCAATGCAACATCCCCAAGAACCTGCCTCACACAATTTAACCCATTATTGAGAGAAATTCCCTTGAAAACTGACAAGTCTTATTGTCCAAATGTTGCTATTTAAACCCCTTTTAATTCATCAGTATAAATTGGGAGGGGTGCACCCAGGACCGGCGCTACCTACTCAGCAAAGGAATGCAAAGCAGGGAGGCGCCAGGCTAGAAGGGCTCTTCCTGCTCTGCATCCCTGCTGCAGTCTCCTGCTTTGCCTGTCAAACTGTATGACAGGCAGCGCACTGCCAGCTTGAATCATCCCCACACCCACCCAGACAGCGGCAGTGCTCGACCTTAAAAGGGGACAGACCACATGGGACTGAGGGTGTGGAGCTACATTGGAATGAGGGGACGGAGGTACATGCTACTAGAGGAGGATTGTCAGGTTCGGTCTGGTTTGTGTCCCCGGAGGGGGCGCTAGTGGGTCAGTGGAGGTAGGATGGAAGAAGTGAGGATACTGGATTGGATTCCTGCGCATGTGCGCAATGTTGTTTATTAAGGAGAAAGATAAAACAATATGGCAGCAGGAATACTTGGAGAAATAAACAATAATAAATGCAATGGGTATGATGCAGCGTGGAAGCTGAGAGTCTATGGCAAAACAGTGAGAGTCTATGGCAATACAGTGAGAGTCTATGGCAATACAGTGAGAGTCTATGGCAATATGCTGGTATGGGAACCAGAGATGATAAACACGTGGAGCCAGCAGAGGTGATGATAATGGTAGCAAACCTGGTAGCAGATGCAGAAGACTTGATGCAGGGTTCACAGTGCTATTGGAAAGCACAGGCAGCTTGCAAGCTGATTCACAGGTGAGGTGATGAGCTGCACCTGGAGATGGAGTCTCTACAGCTGAGGCTGAAGCACACTGTGTTGGAGATTGGTGTGAAGCCTGTAAATGAATGCAGGAATTGCTGATGCTTGTAGTTCCACGGAGATGCAGGAGGATAACCAGGAACACAGGGGATCTGGAGACTGGAACACAGGGAACCACTGGATGCAGCAGGAGAGCTGGAGTGGTTGCTGGAACTTGTAGTTCCACAGAGATGCAGGAGGATAACCAGGAACACAGGGGATCTGGAGACTGGAACACAGGGAACCACTGGATGCAGTAGGAGAGCTGGAGTGGTTGCTGGAACTTGTAGTTCCACAGGAACACAGGAACTTGCACACGGAATGTCGCAGGAGAGCTGGAGGGGTTGCTGGAACTTGTAGTTCCACGGGAACACAGGAACAACTGGGAACTGGAACAGCTGGGACCTGTTGTTCCACAGGTCTAATACACAAGGAAATCTCTGTAGACAGAGGATTGCAAACAGGAGCGGTCTGTTCACGGGATGTGACGTGTTGTCCAAGGCGATGTGAGAGAGCCACAAACTGGAAGTTATACCACCTGCCCAGCAGTGATTGGACACAAACTGCAGGCGGAGATACTAGCTGGATTGGGTGTCCAGATCAGCTGTGAGTTAGTTGAAGCACTATGTACTCCAGGCTGCAGAGGACTGAAAACGAGAACTGGAACAGAACTGAACTGCTGGAACCTGTAGTTCCACAGCAGTGATGTGATGGAAAATGCAGATTCCTGACAAGGATGAGCTGCTACAGATCAGGCTAGCTGTTAGGTAAGTGTAGGGCAGGGACATACGGTGAGGTAAATGGCTGGGGGGGCACTGGCTAGAACCAGAGACAGATTTACACACAATATATAAACCAAATGGTTCATGTGGGCATTATACACAGATGCAGCAGTATATACTGCTGGAAATGTGCTGAGTTTGATTAGAGGTGTGCGGAAAAGGTAGGCACTGTTTCACCTGCCATAAACCTTTTACTCCAGAGTTTTGACAATAAAAATTATTTGAATAATGCAAAGAAGATATTTCTAATTTGTTCTTTGTATTTTTCATATACTTTATGTAATCAAACCTCTGGCATATACATTAGTATGACAGGAAAGGCTCTGCCTCACCCCACCATACGTCACTGGTGTAGGGAGAGTGAGTGAGAAAATGTATGTGTGTATCTGTGTGTGTGTGTGTGTGTGTATGTGTGTGTGTGTGTGGGGGGGCGCATAATGTGTATAAGTTACACTACTGGGGGCATTATATGTATAAACAGCACCACTGCTGGGGGCAATATGTATAAGCAGCACCACTACTGTGGGCATTATGTGTATAAGCAGCACTACTACACAGTATAATGTGAATAAGATTGTGCTACTGTGTTGTATAATTTGAAATGGGGGTACTATTGTGTGACCACATCCCTTTTTTGATGAGCACTGTCCCTTTCTAAAGTTTGGGAGTGTGCAAAATTATAGTTTGCAGGGGGGGGGGGTGCCAAACACCCTAGCACCAGCGCTGGATGTACCAAAGGTTTTGCACTTTGCCCCAACATTTTTATCTTATAATAAAGATTAGCCCTACCTTTTCACCTGTTCGGGTGGGTGTGCAAAAAAATCCTGTGGGCAGTACTCAAATGACATATCATGCCCAATCTTCTTTCTAAAGTGATCCCCATTATCGTCCATATCGCATCCATAGTAATCATAAAGGGTTGGGCGCCTCGCTACCACAGGGGTAGTGAGCTGAAATTATGATACCACACCCGATAGCAGAAACAGAACAGGTGTGGAGGGGGAGGAAATAATTGAATACTGCCCTGTGAGTTGCTGCTGATAAAAGCTATGTGAGTCTGGAGTCAAATTGCAAATTAATTCCTCAGTGTAAGTTCGCCATGAGAATTTCTTTCAGAACCCAACTCACACCAAATTGAAATTACTCCAAAGCTTTAAATATCTTTACACTTTTGGCTATTTGTGTTTTGTCTGGTTTAGTAACTGTCATTCTAAATTTTAAAAGCATCCCTTCAACTAATCCAGTTGAAAAGGTACTTGCTAGTCTGTCTTGTATGATTCTTAGGCATAAGAATTGGTGTGCTGGTCTAAAATCTTTCTACTGTGGAAAATATATTATTGCTATAATGATTTGGGGATTCCATTTACTGTATATTTGTCCTCTCAATTTCCATTTACAAATGCAGACACTAAATATAATTGGTATAACAGAAAATAATGCAATGCATATATATACTATGACAAGATTGGTACTGTACCTTGAGATAGGTGAGAAGATCTCTGTTATCGATACTGGACCTTTGGATGTATCCTTTGACAAAAAGTTGTGCTTTGCAATGACTAAAGATTAAAGACCCATCTGTATTTAGTTTCTTACAAAACATTGGGTTTTGGTGGTTTTGTCTTTCACTTGGTCTGTCTACAATAGTCCACGTGTTATTGTCATTTAATGACATTAACTCATCGACAGCTGCACTTTTCCATCACTCCCAATCACTGCTCCTTGCATGTTTTAAGGTTCACAGTAAGTGAGATTGGCAAATGCCTTGCAGTATCTCTTTGTTGGTTTGCAATTATTCTTTATAAGGGATCTTCTACTGACTGATACTGCCAGTCCCAATCGCAACAGCACCTCTGTGGGAATGCAATCATGATCCCAGTGGTTGAAACTCTGACAGTCATAATCCCAATAGATCCCAACAGTAAGTACTTGAGTTAAGATTAAGCAGAGGGAGGGTTAGGGTCAGGCTGCTGGGGAGATGGTTAGGGTTAAACTGTGGGATGGGATGGTTAGGAGGGTTAGGCTGCTGGAGTGGTGGGTTAGGGTCAGGCTGCGAGAGGAGTGGCCAGTGACCAAGCCAACAGCAGTGAAACGCTCGGTCCTACTGAATCTCCTGTGATATTTGCACCTATGACGCGACACTGATTTGTGTTACCTATTGATAACTTGCTTAAATTGTTGCAAGCATCTTAATTAGGCACTTTCACACATCACCTACTATAAGTGTTAGAATTATTTCTATAACACTTACTAAAGTTTTCTTAACTGAGACTGTCATTGTAATCCTAGCAATTTACTCCTGTACTGGATTTTCCCATCAGGGGTATTTCAGGGCTCTCAGAAAAGCAGATTCCACCTTTGCTCTTTTTTTTGATCAGCTGGGACTCATAGTATGCTCTCTCATTTCCAGAGTAACTATTGCGAACACGGAGACGTATTCTCTTCACAACACCATATATATACAGACTTTTTCTTGATATCATTGTTTTCAAATGGGACTCTCATTGGGACCCCAGTACTCTGCCCCTGCACTAAATTACTCCATCAGGGGCAGTCTCTGGGCTCGATTAACAGTAGACTCCCGATCTGTTCTCTCTTTCTTCAAGATCAGGCTGGGACATTCAGTATGCCCTCTCATTTCCAAAGTTCAATGTGATTTCCGCACACACAGAAACAGTAAAGCAGAATTTTGTCCTTCACAAAAACCTGTTATATCTATCCCTTCCTCTCTCCTCACAAATTTATATAAGCAATAATGACTGTGATTTTCTGCTAATTTTCTGATGAAGCATGGAAGCAAAAACACAATTTTATCATTGTGCCATACCTAGGCATAACATTACTATTCTCTGACTCTAGTTAACTAGTACTAGCAGTTTATATTGTGATATATTGACACTCTATTGAATGGAGGTGAAAGTCTAAACTTATAGTCATAACTGTTTTTTTGCCCGACTGCCCATACCATTAGGAAAAAAAACTGTTGCTTGTGAAGATAATCCAGTATCTGTAAACTGTTAGCATTATCATACCTACAACCATACCACACTGGACACACCCATTCTCATTTGATCTTGGAAGCTAAGTAGTGTTGGGCCTAGTTAGTACTTGTATGGGAGACCCCCTTGGAATATCAAGTGTTGTAGACCTTTGATAAAGCAGGGCCACTTCCTTTCAGCTATACTTACTTAACAGCTGGAATAATACATTATTTTTCTTTCTGTAAAATACTTTTATGGGGCAATTTGCAGTATTAAAATGACTGTACAATACAGATTTAAACTGAAATGTGGCTACATGATAAATCATTATATTTCAGACACAAATCTTGCTAAGGAGCATTCAAGAAACTATTTTATTTCAGATATTAAGTATACTACATAATTTATCTGAATTTATCTGTACTATATTTTCACTAGCATCTCTTTACCCTCATATGTCTGTAATTTGTTTAAGACATAGACCATGTTGTAACCATTAATAGGTACAGATATATACATTTGTTTGTACTCAGACATTTGGACTGTTGGGCTCTTTCATTTATATTTTAATGATTTAGAATAAAAGTTATATTTAATAAAAATAACTGTGAGTGCCCCAACAAAGAGTGTCTCATTTCCCTCATTAGCTGACAGTCATAATCCCAACAGATCATGATAGTAAGATAGGGTTAGGCTGCAGGGGGGATGGTTAGGGTTAAGCTGCTGGAGGGGCGGATAGGGTTTGGCTGCTGGAGGGGTGGGTTAGGGTTAGGCTGTGAGAGGGGTGGGTTAGGGTTAAAATACTCTCCGGGATCCATCAGGATTTTGAACATTGGGATGCCGCTGTCGGGATTTCAATCACTGATATATAGATGGCCTCTCCATCTGTTCATGCACTCGGTGTAACACATGCTTTCAGAAATTTTCAAGCATGCACAGTTGCAAATAATCAGTCCACTACGTGAGCATTGATGTTACATACAACTCAGAATCAGGTCTTATCTGTCTAATCTGCAAATATAAATGCAAGTTTTTCGGAACAATGTGTGCAGAGAAGAGGACTATTACAGTAGGTTCAGTGCAGTACAAGTATAAAAAGCATTTATGTTCTCTATGAAAATACTAAAACAAACTTGGCCCTCTGTGCAAAGTCTTTAAAGCTGTATCATCTACAAGCTTGGTCACTGAGAAGTAATACGCAGGCACAGAATTATTACTTTACAGAAACAAGAATTTAATTGTTTGGCATAAAACTCTATTAAATGAAGTGTGGAATTAATCAAACACATTTTGTCTTATCTCAAAGGGAGTCTGCAAGGACAAATTTGTACTGAAGCTTTATAAATTAATTTGCATATCTAATCCTTAATGCTTCCTTGTCATGCTTTGGAAAAATAATATTAAGGCTTACTCATTTCCAGGAAGAACAGCGTCTTAGGGAAGTGCACCAATTATAACATATTTCATTTTTCAAAGTCCTTCTTAATTCTGTTTTTAGAGATAAAAGAGCTCCAACCTTTCTGACTCTTTATATATTTATTGGCTATTTAAAGTATAGACTGTACACAGTGTAGTTATGAGATTTAATCAGCCTCTGTGTTCCAAAGGACAAATTGAAATTGTCGTCTTAACATGCAATATAAAATTTTGGTACACTTTTGGGATGTAGTTAATGTGGTCAAGAGAAAAATGATTCCGCACAGTCAGATTTCATGTACAATTTAACAGCATTGTCCAAATGCCCAGTTTGAAGCTGACATATTCAGATGAAATCAGAATCCACAATAGAATATAGTAGTCAATTTGACACAATTTATGATTAGGGAAACAAGATTGCTACATGTTTAGTACAGATGTGTCCACATACATCCATTGGGTTGGGTATGGGTGACCGGTGTTTGGGACCCCACCGGTCACCATACCGATGCTGGGATTCCAGGGTTTAGAATGCTGGCCAGGGCTGGTGAGCTCAACTAAGCTCCTTGTGGGCTAGCTACGCTCGCCACGCTGCGGGCTCAGTGGCAAGCTGCACTTGCCACAGGTTCTGTTACCACTCTATTGGTGTCATGGACACCAATGAGTGGGAATAGTCCATGTTAGTCGGCATGCTGACTGTCTGGATTTTGAGGAGGTGGAATGTAGACTTTGGTATTGTGACCAGTGGCCTCCTGACTGCAGGTCACATAACTACAACCCCATCCATCCTCATATTATGCCAAATAGCCATGTACTTTGCTATTAAGCAGTACCAAAACAGTACTCTTTTCCTCAGTGCCTACATACTCATTTCACTATATATAAACTAAGATGCAATATTGTCATGCACAATGGTTAATTGCATGAGGACATATCTTGTATACAGTTTCAGATTTATTAACTAAATCAATGAACATCAACTTTTAGTAAATATGCATATTAGACTTAAATTATTGATTACCCCATTGATTACATGATAAAGAACAGTGAAATAGTGAGCCTACCATTATTTAATAAATAAATGAAAAACTGTTTCTAAGTGTAGAATCATCAAAGGCCAAGATCTTGTTTAAAGGGAGCCATACACCGTGCAATGACCAGCCTGTACAATATTGCAGTGTATGATCGTGACTCAGTAGCAATTTATTGGGCATGAAAAATCTTCCAGAATGCCAAACAGAGGTGGCAATTGATGCTTGGATCAGACAGTGGATTTACCCACCATACAATAGACCAATTATTTGATAGTGTATGGCAATATCAGATATTGTAATTGGTCTATCTGTCTGAATATGAGTTTGATCTCACAGTGTATGGCCAGCATTACATTTGAAGGTAGAGTTGCATGATTCTCTTTATTTGATTCAAAAGTGAATATTAAGTATCTATTATCTACTCAAACTCTATAACTTGGTTATAAACTTACACCTTTACAAATCAAACTTTTATTACCTCCTGTGTTTAATTCCAGGATTAAGTAAAATCTGTAGTGTTATCTGTCCATCATTACTCAATCATTCTGATAAACAAAAATTCTAGGACAAACACTTTCTTAGGTTACCATCCCATTATTCTTATCTCCCACATACTCAGCCAAGCTTCTTGAGATGCTTCCTTACACTTGACTACAGTAAACAAAAAAAAACATTGAGTCCGGTTAGCTGATGGGGATTTGGCGCATATTCTTGGCTTCATCACTGCATGAGCACTGTCATGTTGGATTGATCAGCTGACACTGGTTTCTCCCAATCACAGAGGGGCTAGCTTCCATCCGACCAGAGTCACTAATGACTAATCAGAACACCCTTTTTAAACCTCTCGTTGCCAGTACAACTTGTATCCTACAATGGTACACGAATCCTGCTGACTCTCAGATATGCCAATCAGAAGTTGCTGTTCATGCTTATTGGTTACTAATGTTCAAATAAAAATATCACGTTCATGTAGTATGGATTATGGCACTTAGAGGATTTTGGCACTTATGGACACTTCAATAACACAAAGAGAAGTATGCTAAATTAACTGTGTTTAATTTGAAAACTATTTCCAAGGCTAACATTAAAAATATTACAAAGGGAATAAATCACTTGCAATGAAATATGAAGCATGAATTAGCATGAAGGAGATCACTTAGAAATTGATGGAGCACCTCAGCATCTCTGACTCTCCTAGGAAGTGATCACATCCAATAGATTCACCAGACATTTTATTTTATCAGCACTATAAAATGGTAGTTTCTCAATATCAGGTGCATGACAGGGAGGGGTTTCAAAAAGTATAAGCAATAAGACATGAACACTATATGATAATTGAAAATTCAGAGATCTTAGTTGTATATATTTGCAAAGTTATGGTTAAGCCAGGATGCATCAAGGCTTCTCTGAAACTTGTGATCCCCAACACTGCATGATAATAGAACCCACTCTGGGTCATATAATTGCTTATTGTTATGCTACATGATAATAGCACATACCTGAACCTTGGAGTTAAACCTTGGGGATGATAGGCACCCACCTGATGAGGTTACCTGGCCAGGGTAGGTCGGCCCATATTTTTTGACAAAAAGTATGCTAAGAACCTCAATTTTACTTCTTGTTAAATTGTCGTTTGTTATAATTGTTCTGATTGCCAGTAATCTTAGTCTATAGAATGTGCACCTGCATTTTCTATTTTTGTTTTTTAAAGAAGTGATTAACCTTACAATCGTATGCTAGCCATGATGCTTTTATCTGAAAAGATCAAGCATTGTCTTGATAACATAACTTTCTTAAATTGTGTCAAAGTTATAATTTTACTGAGGGAATAAGCAGCTATAAAAAATACAGTATTAATTAACGCTGAAATTCAGGGATTTTCACAAACTGACTTCTAATGTGTGAGCCTGTCGACAACTGTTTTGAAATTTGAAGCAGTACTGCATACCATTTATTTATTACCAGTTATTTATATCGCAAACACATATTTCGCATCGCTTTACAGAAAATATTTGGCCATTCACATCAGTATCTGCCTCAGTGGTGCTAGCAATCTATACTCCTTACTACATGTACACGCACACACATTCATGCTAGGGTTACATTTTTTTTGTTGGTAGCCAAATAACCTAGCAGTATACTTTTGGATTGTGGGAGGAAACCGGAGTACCTGGAATAAACCCACACAAGCAGAGGGAGAATATACAAAACACTCCAAACAGTTAGGTCCATGGTGGGAATCAACCCACGACCTCAGTGCTGTGAGGCAGTAATGCTAACCATTACACCATCTGTGCTACCCATACCATGCAGTATCCAGCATTGGATAGTATTGATACAGAATCCAGAAAGCAGAAACACAGGAATACTGAACAATGTTCAGGAAATTACACCATTAGTCCTGATTACCAAGAAAAAAATAAAGGGGCTTATATAGAGTTGCTATGACAGCATTATACAAAATGTGTCCCATGGGTACCATATGTTTACTTCTATGGTTCATAGGATTACTTCTATGGTGAATAATCATAAATACTTAGATTTATGCCAAGACTCACTGTGGTAGTAGATATATGCAAAAATGACATTACACAATTCATAAACAATATAGCCTATTACTGGACAGTGTTATGAATAACTAATAAAGCTACATTCATCACACAAAGGCAAATTAGACTAACTTGCAAATTCAGCATTACATTTTTTTTATTATGTTCAAATCAGTATACAAATCTGATGACTTGCCATTTAATAGATTCTTTGGAAATATGCATTGTATTTGCGGAATGGTTGCTAATCCACTATAATAAAGCAAACACAGTGCTAGAATAATTGGGAGAGATTCAGACACAATCATCAGTCATTTCTTGTGTTTTTTCCAACTGTTTGTGAATCCTTACATTTCCACATATTTATACATTTTAGGAAGTTGAATCAAGCAGAGTGCCAAAGTCAACACATTTATTATGCACTTTGGGAGATTATATGTTACGACACTACTGTATTTTTTGGATACACTTATGCCTTGATATTTTTAACAGTAAAATTACTGACTTCCTTTAAATAAAATTTAAAAAAAAACAATAAAAGCTACTGATAGATTTATGGATGACGTTCTCATCTGCACAATTTCCACCAACTCGGTTTTACTGAAATCACACTAGAGCAAATAAATAAGCTAAATAAGCAATTAACAATTTTCATGTTTTTTTATTTTTAAATAAAAATGTTTTTTTTATAATACGCATGTTTCGAATTCATACTGAATATAATTAATGTTAAATTGAATAAAAGACTATCTTTAAAAATTATTTGACAGACTTCAAGGTAAGGTAATATGAACCATCTCAAACTTAGGGTCTAATTTAAGGTTGATAGCAAAACAATATTTTCCTCTAATGGGCAAAACCATGTGCACTGCAGGTGGGGCAGATATAATATCTGCAGAGAGATTTAGATTTGGGTGGGTTATTTTGTTTCTGTACAGGGTAAATACGGGTTGCTTTATTTTTACACTGCAATTTAGATTTCAGTTTAAACACAATTCTAACATTCTCTGCACATGTTATATCTACCTTACCTGCAGTGCATATGGTTTTACCCATTAGAGGAAAATGTTGTTTTGCAATCAACCTTGAATTAGGCCCTTAGTCTAAAAGTAATAATATTATTTTGCCAGGAGTAAATGCTATACAATTTATTATATAATTCTTATCAGACATAATTAAATGTCTGTCCAAATTTTCATTCGATATATACCTCCCCATAATACATAATCATTCATCAAAAGGGAAATGTAAATTCCAATCCTGGCAGATTAATAATTATATATATATATATATATATATACACACACACACACACACACACACACACACACACACACACACACACGATATACAGTAGGAGGAAACATACAGTATCAAACCTTTAACAAGTGTACAAGTGCATACGTTGTCTATACTGTTGCAACCAATCAGATCCTCCTATCATTTATAAAATGTACTTGATGAGTGCTAGCTACTGTATAAACTTTTCCACTTCTCCAGTCTTTATATGGCACGATAAATTTCACCCATAATTCTGAATGTACAGTACTACCCTTGGATTTTTAGTCAAGCTATGCAAGCAATATGATTGATAAACAGTTACTGAACAGAGAGTAGGCTTCAATATATTTTTAAAAATCAATTTGTGTTGCTGTGACTTTGGAAAAACAATCAAAAGTAAAGATATGCAAACATTAGTAAAGAAAGAAACATGTTACATTCCACTGGACCAAAAACGTAAAAGATAGATTGCGGCAGGGGCTATGCTACTTTGAAAAAGGCAACACAATGCTTTTCTCTGGTCTGCAGAGTGGTAAGATACGCATGTTATTGTAAAGTGTTTCTAGTCACATTACAAGGCATATTAGGAAAACCTACCCTCTTTTGTCAGCCAAATTTAATTAAGATCTTAATATTTTCTGTCTTTCATAATTTGCTGATAATGTAGTTACATGTATTGAATTAAATTGCGATAAAAATCCCCTGGCAGTCTAATTAGTTATGCAATTACATATCAGATACATGTAATTATGCATAGTTGATATCCAATTAAAACTGACACATTTTGGAATGTAGCGATTTCTCTTTTCGTAGGGTTATGTTTAGGGTTAGGGAAATGTTTCTTGAATATCGGGCCATGAATAGACCTAGCGAGTTCTAACATTGGTTACAGCATGTACTTGACCCATCCAACACTATATTGTATCGTTAATTATATCATCTAATAGAAAAATACTACAGCGTTGATCTATCTATTCAATTATAATGCCAGTATATTACAACTAGTTATATATTTAATAAACTTCGCCAGTGATATCAAATATATGTTCATACAGATGTGAATTTAAATAAACATATTTTGCTTCATGCTCTTATTAAGAATTTGCATCTACTGTAAAACTCACTACAGTTTTAATAGCTATGTAAAATTAGATTGCAAATGGTTAATTAAACAAATACAAAGCAGCAATCCTTCAGTCTTAACTACTTTAGTTTAAATAGCACAAATATCACAACTACACTAGAACTGTTTTGGTACTGGCATGACTCTGGTGTTTTATGTATTGTTAAAACTATGGGGGAAATTCAGAGTTGATCGTAGATGTGCACATCTACAATCACTTTCACAGACATGCATGGGGACGCCCAGCACTGGGCTAGTCCGCCCCGCATGTGTGGCTCTGCCCCCCCCCCCCTGCAAAGGTACAAAAGCATAGCACACAGCGTTGCTTTTGTACTTGACAAGTAGCTCCTACCAGCGCAGCTCCTGCGCACTGGCAGGGAGCTACTCGCTGCATCCTGGGTTGCAGCGGTTGCGTGTGATGTCACACAACTGCCACAGCCCGCCCCCCCCAACGGTCACGACAGGTCTCCGTTGTCTGGACCGTGCCCCGTCAATGGCGTTCTAACGCTGTTGGCACGCCCCCTCCCACCTCGCAACTGTCAATCAGGCAGAGGCAATCACACCAGTGAGATGCTGATAGCAGGCAGTCGTCCCTTTTTTACACATTACGGCAGCCAGTCCCCCTTATTGCACATTACGGCAGACAGCATCCCCCTTTTTACACATTACGGCAGTCAGTCCAGCTTTTTACACATTACGGCAGACAGTTCCCCTTTTTACACATTACGGCAGCCAGTGTCCCCCTTTTTACACATTACGGCAGACAGCATCCCCCTTTTTACACATTACGGCAGTCAGTCCAGCTTTTTAAACATTACGGCAGACAGTTCCCCTTTTTACACATTACGGCAGCCAGTCCCCCTTTTTACATATTACGGCAGACAGCGTCCCTTTTTACACATTACGGTAGACAGAGTCCCCTTTTTACACATTATGGCAGACACCTGGCACACACGTAGTTACAGCGCTGCGAAGCACCATCCCTCACATCAAGTTACAACCCTGGCAGCTGAATTCACTGCACCATAGTTACGCAACTGGCAGAGCATTTAGCACCTAATGGAATGGCTCATTTATGCTGAGAGATTGGACAGTATAACACATCTCCACTAACTTTACTAAATAAAAGTCGTAAGCCAGCGTAATATGATTGGTGATATCTATTATAAAGCAACACACACACAGACAGTGGAGTTCTGTTACAGAACACTGTTTGTCCCTTGCACTAAGTGTATTTGCTAGGACAGGGACATGCCGCATCACTCCTCTCAGACTTTTATGTTTCTGTGCTACCATGCATCCATAATGATGAGAGCGGCTGAAGCATTAGTTGTGTGCCCTGGATGAGACCTCTGCATACCTGTGCATTGACCTCCTCTCATCTTTCTCCCGGTCTCTAGGTTCTTCTACACAACCATGGGTCTTAAACTACAGGGCAGTGTCGCTCACTACACACGCACCGCCCATTCAGTGAAACCTGAGGAGGGAGTGAAGTATAGATCCACTGATGTCATGTCAGGGGCAGAGTTTGCGCTAGTACTGCCCCCAGCCAGATACAGCTTCTTGTACTGGAAGCAGTGCTGTAATTAGGTATTTTAGCGCTGTGTGCACGAAATGGCATTGGTGCACCCCAAGCAAGATAGGGGCAGTGCGCGCCGCAGGTGCGCGAAAAATATATAGGGGCGTGGCTTCATGGGGAAGGGGCATGGTCACAAAATAATTCCAATTCATGCTACGGTGCACAGTAGTCTCAATTATTCAAATTACGCTGCACAGTAGCGCCACTACACCAGGTAGAGCTCCTTTTACGCATTACGGCAGCCAGTCCCCCGTTTTACACATTACGCAGACAGAGTCGCCCTTTTTACACATTACGGCAGACAGCGTCCCCCTTTTTACACATTACGGCAGACAGCGTCCACTTTTTACACATTACGGCAGACAGTCCCCCTTTTTACACATTACAGCAGGCAGCGTCCCTTTTTTACACATTACGGCAGCCAGTCCCCCTTATTACACATTACGGCGACAGCATCCCCCTTTTTACACATTACGGCAGCCAGTCCCCCTTTTTACACATTACGGCAGACAGCGTCCACCTTATTACACATTACGGCAGACAGCGTCCCCCTTATTACACATTACGGCAGACAGCTTCCCCCTTATTGCACATTACGGCAGACAGCGTCCCCCTTTTTACACATTGTGGCAGACAGAATAGAGAGAGAGGGGGAGAGAGAGAGAGAGAGAGTTACCATCTCTCCCTGTTGGCAGTCAGGCTCCTTGTGAAGGCATCTCCGGATGCAGGGGAGAAGGAGGAGGAGGGTGGGGGACTGGAGCCCCTCCTTCCGCATTGGCTGCCTGGCGCTGTGAATGCTGGGATGAGGGAAGCGCATCCCAGCATTCAAAGCAGCGCCAGGTAGCCAATGCAGAAGGAGAGGGGATTGTTGCAGTGGCGCTACTACCAATTACATAGTGCTGCTGCGGCTCCAGTCCTCCTCCCTCCTCCTCCTTCTCCCCTGCCTTCGGCGCTACTGCTCTCCTCCAGCGCGGCGCACGGAACAAAAAAGGCGGCTTGTAATGAATCAATTTGACTCATTACAAGCTGCTGGCCGTGCGCTCTCAGGGCAACCACGCTGTGTGCCAGGCACACCTGTCACACAGGTAGTTACGGCTCTGAATGCTACTTAGGGGAGCAAGAGAGAGAGAGTGAAAGAGACAAAGAGGGTGTCAGGGAGATAGAGGGTATCAGGGACAAAGGGAGAAGTGAGAGAGAGAGGGTGTTTCATAGAAAAAGAGGGAATGAGAGAAAGAGAAGGTGCCAGGGAGAGAAAGAGAGAGAGAGAGAGAGAGGGAGGAACAAGAGAGAGTGTGTGCAACAGAGTACAGTATATATATATATATATATATAAACTTTGAAGCTAACAGGAAAAGGGGGAAATAAAGGGAATACCCCACCATACAGTGACAGTAAGCACCCACCACCACACACAGCGGCCATACTACACTACCCCCCCCCCCCGTTTGTATACAGTAGCTGCAGCCAGAGCAACCCCCCACTCACGCACCCCCAGTAGACAGCAATTATTCAAACCCCCTCTCCCCAGCTCCACATATACAGCAACAATCCGCAGTACTCCTATCCCCCACTGACATATAGAACATCGGCTGGCACATCCCCCCGCGCCCCGCGCTTCGCAGCAGTGCTATTCTCCCTTACCCGCAGCACACATATCGGCATGGCCTCTTCCTCCTTCCCTGCAGGGAACTGGCGGCGCAACGACTGTGTCCCACTCTTCTCCCCACAGCACAGCAGCAATCAATTGCATCCCCGCCGCACCTCTTTAACAGTAGTGGCGGCGGTTGCCACCTCTCTCCCCCTACCCGGTAGCAGCCTTTCTCTCCAGCGTGCGCTCCTTCATGTCCAGCGTGTGCTGTGCTTTGGAGGCAGGGCAGAGATCCTTGGTTTGCGGCCGGCGCAGGAGGGAACTGGAGACAACCCTGTGGTCCTCATCTGACTCTGGGGCTCACCGCAGCCAGCGCTACAGCTAGCGGCAGTGGTTGCGGCCCTACAGGTTCTGCCGGCGGTCCTGCGCCCACAGTGCTTTTGCGCTGTGTGCCAGGCACCGCTGGCCCATAGGTAGTTACGGCCCTGACTGGAAGCACTGTGTGGTCGGAGAGTGGGATCTGCTGCATCGGCAGTGGTCAGCGTCGCAGCCCTGCCTGTTTTGCCGGTGTTACTGCACCCACAGCACTTTTGCGCTGTGTGCCAGGCACCGCTGGCCCATAGCTAGTTACAGCTCTGGCTGATAGTATCTCACTGGGCTCTCGGGGTGCGCATGCACAGTGCAGCCGCTGCGCATGCGCACTCCACAAAAAGATTCTCTGCAGCGATCTAGTCTGAATTACCCCCTATATTCATCGAAAATCAACGGAACATTTTGCTTTTAAAAGTTTTGCTTTAGATGATTAGCCAATCACAGCAAGTAACCAATGCTCCATGATGTTTTGAAATTTGATCACAAGCAAGCATGTTCACACATGAATGAGCAAGTTCATGCGTGTTAACCGACTTCAACATATTTTAACTTAAATTTATTGTATATAGGGGGTCATTCTGACCCATTCGCACGCTGCAGTTTGTCGCAGCAGTGCGAACGGGTTGGAACTGTGCATACGTAGTGGCCACATTGTGCAGGTGCGTCGTTGCCCGGTGGCAACGCCGCCTGCGGAAAAAGTGATTGCAGTGGTGATCGCAAGAAGACTGACAGACGGGAGGCGTTCCGTGGTGTCAACTGACTATTCTCCAGGTGTGGTGAGGTGAACGCAGGCGTTAGATGTCTGACCTCAATTCCGGGACCTTCGTCGCTGGATCTGTCGCACAGGGTGAATAAGTCTGACCCTGTTCTTGTTTTGCAGGAAACTTTTTTAGCATAGCAGGGCTGCACAAGTGATCGCAGCCCTGCTATGCTAAAATACACTCCCCCATAGGCGGCGTCAAGTTGATCGCACAAGTAGCAAAAAGTTGCTACGTGTGATCAACTTGGAATGAGGGCCCTAGTGTACAGTTTTCCAATGCAAAAAATGGTTGAAATATGTTTAGGTATTTAATACTGTACATGTACAAATACTGAAGGTTATTGCTATGCAGTGTACTCACTAAGCAAAAAATGAAAAATCATGGAGTCCATGGATGTGGCAATATGTCTTCAAGCTTGGCATCCATGAAAATTGAGGTACCCACATTGAAAAAAATATGTTTCCCCCTTTAAATGATGTGGGCCCCTAGATGTTTTTGTCTGGTGATCATCTGTGATCAGCAATGTTACCAGGCACAAAATAAACCATCAGTTTTCCATAGATGAAAAAGGGTAACAGATGTGACCTATCTTGCCCATGTGGCCACAAGCACATATGAGTTTCCGCTTTCAAGCAATATGCCACTTTATCCTTTATTGTGATTGCATATGTCTTCTGTGACACCAGACCAAATTACTGTGGACCACAGAAAACACACATATTCCATAGATGTGGTGGGCCCTATATGTGCCCTATCATGCCCATAATGGCACCTGTACAGGTGGAGGAAACCTATATTTGAAGAGCGGGAGCCTGCTCTTTCAAAAAATATGCTCCCTTAGTTGCTATTGTCTGCCGATCACCTTTGATACCCAGACAATATCAGACATTTTCCATGGATAGGGAGAGTGACATTTTGCCCTTCTCCGCTATACTAACCTCTTGTTTGAAAAAGGGCTAGGTGCTAATTATGTGCAAAACTGCATACCAATATAAAGTGCATTTTTACATTTCTGTTTTTATTTTTTTGTATGAAGTGTCAACGCCATTGTTTAAGTGCATTTAATCAGTTTATAAAATGTTGGTATTAGGTATAATTTAATCGACTTGGCCATAACATCAAAACCAATAAAGATAACCAGTTCTCACAGACGCAGTCAATAATTAACTTTTATTAGATTATTAAAATTGATGATATGTATTTACTCTATTATTCAAACATTAATACAAATATAGCATTAGTGCAAAATGATTTGTGTCAAGAAACAACACATGCACATGAATCAAGGATGAAAAGTGAGACAGTAATCATGCCATCTTCTTCCAGTCCTAATGGCCAAATTCATTGTTCTTTTCTGTGCACATACCTGTAAAGTGACAGTACATATATGTCTGATACTGTAAATACCCATTTTGCTTCCTGACCTAGTTGCTGGTTGCTATTGTCAAACTGGAATACTATTGCTGACCGTTGATCTATTCCTGGCAGTTATTCCTTATATCTTGCCCTGATCTTTTAAAATTTTAGCTACAATTTACACAACACAGGAGGAAGGTGTTTCAATTGTGTGATGTCCTTAAGGACTGAATTAGGTCTATACTCTCAAGACTGAGTTAGCAGCGCACTTTCATATTCATACTCAACTTAATCACCTAAGTAAAAGGTTCTAAATGTATGCCATACCTGCATCATATAGCGACATTAGTTGATTCACTATAATCCGCTGTGCAGTCACATGTGCTGTGCAGTCATACAGTGTGCTATATATATATATATATATATATATATAATAATAATAATAATTATTATTATTATTATTATTATTATACTTTATTTATATGGCGCCACATGGGAGCCGCAGCGCTCAATTACAGAGTAAACAAATAAGCAAAACATGAAGACAGTTTCAATACAATATAGGGCAAATACAGGGTATATAAACATACAGTAGATGCGTCAGTAAACAGCACTGAAATAAGTATCAGGGCGACAGAAAACCGAAGGATTTGGTGCCGTCAAGGGAGTATTGAAAAGAAAATATGTTAAGTAAGAGACGTAAAAGCACATGAGGGAAGAAGGCCCTGTTCCTGAAAGCTTACATTCTAAAGGTTAGGTTAGGTTATGGATGAGCTATCACTTTTTCTATATGCCCTTCATAATAACCTGGGTTTAGTGGCATTTATTGCAATTTGCAGAAAGTGAAATCTTTACAGTCCCTATTCTATGACTCAATCCTCATTTTATGAATTCAAACACACTTGTTTCATTTCATAGCGCATGTTAAAGAGATTAATAAAAATAATAAGCATCCAGTATTTGTTAGTAAATGGAAACTTGATTATGTACTGTAACAATTTACAACTTTAGTGAATTTAGCAAAATGTATTACATGCTTCGGCTTTGTAAATTAGTAATGCACTTTTATTAGAATTGTTATTTATTTATTAACAGTTTCTTATACAGTGCAGCAAATTCCGTTGCGCTTTACAATTGGAAACAACAATGATAAAATAAAACTGTGTAATAACAAACAGTCATAGAGGTATGAATGCCCTGCTTGCAATCTTCCAATCTATAGGGAAATAGGCATTGATAAACAAGGATAGGTGCTATCTATCATAGTTGTCTACCAGATTTCAAAGGTTCTTGGTGGGCTGCATGATATGGCCACACAGCTATGATGAACCGGGATCAGGAGGAAGGGAAAGTGAAGAAAGAAAAAATATGTGAGGATATGTGTGGACTGTAAAGTGGGGATATAATTGGATAGGAAAGCTTATATAGGTTATGTGAGTAATTCTGGAATTTGATAAGAAAGCTTGAATAGGTGAATTTACAGGGATTGATTGAAGGTTTGTAGACTACAGGTAAGTCTTATTGTGTGTGGGAGGGCATTCCATAGAGTGGGTGCAGCCCGAAGAAAGTCCTGTAATCATGAATGGGAGCATATAATGAGTGTGGATGAGAGACATAGATCTTGAGAAGAGGGAAGAGGTCATTCTGGGAGATATTTAGAGATAAGCGAAGAGTAGTTTGGTTAATGGCCTTGTGGGTGAGTAAAAATATTTTATACTGAATACAGTAGAATACAGGTAACCAGTGGAGGGACTGACAGAGTGGACCTGCAGACAATTAACATCTAGCGAGGAAGATTAACCCCACAGCTGCATTCAGAATGGATTGTAGTGGTGAGAGTCTCTTTTTTGGTAAGACAAGTAAGAAGACTATTGCAATAATCAATGCGGGAGATAATGATAGCATGAATTAGAGTTTTTGTAGTGTCTTGTGTAAGGTATGGTCATATTTTGGATATGCTTTTAGATGCATGTAAGATGATTTTGAAACAGATTGAATGTGGGGAACAAAGGACAGTTCAAGGATGACACCTAGGCAGCAAGCTTGTTGTGTGGGAATGATTGTCGAATTCTCAAGAGTGATAGAGATATCAGGTTGGTAACTACTATTGGCCTGTGGAAATATAATTAACTCTGTTTTGGAAATATTAAGTTTGAGGTGGTGGGATGAAATCCAAGATTAAATGGCAGAAAGGCATTCAGTGATACGGACCAATGCAGATGGTGACAAATCTGGGAGGATAGGTACATTTGAGTATCATCTATGTACAAATGATACTAAAATACAAAAGAGCTGATTAGTTTACCAAGATATGTGGTATTGATTGAGAAAAGCAGAGGACCTAATACTGAGCCTTGTGGTACTCCAACTAAAAAAGGTAACGAAGAGGAGGTGGATTCAGAGAGGCAGACACTGAAGGAGTGATTAGATGGGTAGGATAGGAACCAAGAAAGGGCTGTGTCTTTAAAACCTAGAGATTGTAGTGTTTGTATGAGAAGAGAGTGGTCAACAGTGTCAATAGCAGCAGAGAGGTCAAGAAAAAAAAAGTGAGTAATAGCCCTTAGACTTCATAGCGAGCAGATCATTCATTACTTTAGTTGGTGCAGTCTCTGTGGAGTGTTGGGAATGAAAGCGTGACTGATGAGGGTCCAATAAGTTGTGTGAGTTTAGAAAGTGTGTGTGACAAGTGTAGGCAAATCTCTCAATTAGCTTGGAGAGGCAAGGGAGGTGAGAGATGGGACGGCAGTTTAAAAGAGAGTTAGGGTTAAGATTTGTTTTTTCAGAATGGGAGTAATCATTGCATACTTGAACAGTAAAGGAAAGATACCAGTAGAGAGAGAGAGAGAGAGAGAGAGAGAGACAGAGAGAGAGAGAGAGACAGAGAGATTTCAGATGTTAAATAAGGTTGGGATGAGTACAAGATACAGAGATTTACTTATTTGTGAAGGTATAGGAGTAAGAAGAGATGAAGTAGAGAAGCATAATGAGAAGAGTGTTGATACTCCATCTTCATTTGTAGGATCAAATTAAGATAAAGTGCCAGAGGGTTCAGGTAGGAAATTGAGTAGGTAACTAGTGTGTGGCAGAGCATACCATTTCATTTTGGATCATATCAATCTTGTCCTTGAAGTAGGAAGCAAGATCTTGCACCTTGATAGTGGCTGACAGGTTCGGTGAGGGAGGCATAAGAAGTAAGAGATGAGAGTTTGGAATTATGTTTGTTTGGCAGTGTCCAGGGCATTACGATAAGAGTGGTAAAGTCTTATAAGTGAAGAAGTTGCTTGGAATATGAAATTTACGCCACTGAGATTTTGTAATTGTCTTGTTAATTTAGAGTGTCACAGTTGACATATAGGCCTCCATGGAGTGGGATGGGTAGCTGGAGCCACTTCATCAAGGGCTAGAGACTGAGAATCTGTGTAACTTTCAGTGTCCTACCTATGTCTCTTGGCGGTGGTCACTTAGTGCAGCATATCCCAGCCAGCATGTTGCATGACGTCACTTCTGATTAGATGTATTTCTGGTCCCAGCATCCTGGGGCTGGGACTGGAAATATGTAAATCTGAAAATTAAGTCATTGCCGCTTCCGGCAGCATGGAACACACCAGTTGGTGTCTTTACCACCAGTGCTGTGGCTCCCACAAGTGCTATAAAAATAACATCAATGGACCCACAGGGCTACCGACCCCCCACAAAAGGGTGTAAAAACTACCAATACATGACTGTAACTTTGATATCAATGTATAAAATATATCCATTCTTTTTCAGACATTTTAAGCACATATTTTAACATATATATATATATATATATATATATGTGTATATCTATCTCATAGCACTCCTTTGTGTTCAGAGGGGTGAGTTGCAGGGATATTGAAAGATGTAATTGCATTTAAGAGAATACCATGGAGTGCAATGAAGAAAATCAATTTGTGGTACATGTTTGTTAGAGATAAAAATACAATAAAGTTATTTAGGCTGAGAGCACAAACAAGTTGCACTTATTAAAGTTAAACTTTTAAAAACCTGTTCACAGGTGTTGTTCAGCTGTTCATTTCCAAGCCCTTCGTGTTATGAACAATTTGTGAATGTGAACGCACATATTTCCATAATGATTATCTTTGGTCAAGATTTCAAGGAAAAATTTAATTCCAGATCGAAATCTGAAAGTAATTTTATTAATTACAAATTTATTTATCTCAAACGCTAATTATTCAAACATAAATATATAGCTGTAATGCTCAATGTCAGTGATCTTATTTTACTGAGTATATAGTGCAATAGAATGTCCGTAGGTTGACTATCTATATGGTATTCACCCAAACACAAGAAAAGTGTTGTGCAATTTCATTATGTTAATTCTGGAAGGAAATTCATGCACCCAATTTATTAGATTTTAAAGATATGATCTGCTTCCATTATTCAGATTTCACATATTCATTGCTACATCTACTGTAGCTATAATACGAAAATGTACAATGTTCACACTGATTGTTTACTTTGATAACCTGTATAAACAGGAAATTGTTTTTGTCCTTGTTTTCAAGACATAAGTTGTTTTCAATGTGACAATTATTTGTTCAGGCTACCCAGGGAATTTGGAAATTACATAACCCAGCAGAAGATAACACAGTAAGAGGAAATATATTACAGAGCTATATTATTTCTCATAAATATAAGGGCTTTCACCAGGTACCAGTAGGCATTATTCTGTTAAGTCATGTAGCTGTGTTAGAAAAGTATATGATTGATGACAAATGACCTTCATAAACATTTTCTGCAAATAAAGGTCATTATAATTTTAAGTACAAAGTGTAATGCAGAAGGTGCTGAGGTAGTTAAACACACGTGACTGTCTCTTTCTTACAGTGCATTACTTAAAAAAGTTTTAGCTGCTTTACAAGATCACATCAGTCATGTCTTCCAATACCATGTCCCTTGTCCTAATTAATTCTGATTGATGCATGGATTTTTTTTAGTAGTTTAAACCTTTGTACAAGTCTGCTCCTTTCATCTTGGATATGTGTACAACCTATCATCTGAGATAGATTCATTTCAGCTTTTTCAGTTAAATGGCCTTGCTACAGAACCTGTTATTTTCAGAAGTGGGCAGCCTGTTTAATTGCCTACTGCAGCTACTTCAGGAGCAGGTTTGATACTTATGCAAACGAATATGTTGGAAAGAATCATCTCATCTCTAATTTGTAATATAAATCTTAGCATAACAAAAACTATTACTCTATTGCTATTGTTGTTGTTATTATTACGTTACTTTTTATTTCTAGGGCACCATAAAATTCTGTAGCACAGACATTGGACAAACTGGACAAAGGTAAAACATCTTACAAAAGCAAAATATAAATAGTGATTAGGACGGTAAACACACAAGAAGACAGTGGAAATGAGCAGTTTGCATGTCAGCAAGATTCGTTTAACCTAGTACAAAGTACTCCTGCACACATTTCTCCCAGTAATTTCTCAATTAAATTAACCTTAGTTATATAAAAAAAACAAATAAATCAATTAGTTAATTAAATCCAGGCTTATTCACATGAAAAGGAATTAAAGTCAAAGCAGAACACCAAGAGACTCATTTTGTGTTACGAGCCAAACAAGGCAAAGGGAGTAATTTGGCACCTTGACAAATCATGTTGCAAATGCATTTTCATTTCTGCATGCAGGAAAATGACTGCCTGTTTTTTCATCAAAGTTAAGACATGCTGCCTTCCCAGAAATTCTCATCACATAGAAACTTTCCAAACTCTGCATGGTTTTCCTAAGGTATACAATTACACCTTCTAGCTGGATTTACATCTAAGGGGCCCTACACACTCGGCGATGCGCCGCCGAGGTGCCCGACGGCCGATACGGCCGACGAGCAACCCGGCGGCGGGGGGGCAGTGACGGGGGGAGTGAAGTTTCTTCACTCCCCCCGTCACCCAGCTGCATTGAAGTGCAGGCAAATATGGACGAGATCGTCCATATTGGCCTGCATGCACAGCCGACGGGAGATCAGCGGTGAACGAGCGCGGGGCCGCGCATCGTTCATCGCTGGAGTCTCCACACTGAAAGATATGAACGAGTTCTCGTTCATTTATGAACGAGATCGTTCATATCTTTCAGAATATCGGCATGTGTGTAGGGCCTATAACTCTTAGGGATCTATTTATTAGGAAACATTATTTTGCAGTGGTAAGATACATTTTGTATCACTGTTTACCTCAAGGATACAAAATGTGTTAACGCTGTAATTTAATAAAACTGACTCATTTCACAATGCAACAAGCTACTCCATCCCTCTGCAAAGCTTATTTATCAGAAGTGTAATAATTAGAGATGAGCAGGTTTGGATCACAGAGAACCAAACCCCCCAAACATCCCGTTCTAAGCCCGGATCTGAGTCCGGCTTGGGACATCCTGCCAGACTTGGAAACCAGAACGAGGCAAAACGTCATCATTCCGCTGTCGGATTCTAGCGGGATTTGGATTTCATATAAACAGACGCATGTCACCGCCATTTTCACTGCAGACTTGGAGAGTGAGGGAGACCTCTGTCTCTCTTTGTGAGTGGTGGAATTGGGTGTGGATAGTGTGTGCTCTGTAGGGGCGCTGCTGCAGTCACTGTGGTGTACCTGTGCTGTGTTGGGGTACTGTCCTGGCTGTCTTTGGTGTTTCATGTGCTGATCCAGCTGGGTGCTGCAGCTGTACATAGGTGTTGCTGTCCTGGCTGTCACTGTGTTGTACAGGGTGCAGGGGCACTGTCCTTCTCCTGTGTGTTGTAAAATATAGGGATGCTGCTGGCCCTGTATGTTGTAAAAATTTCCAGGGTGTAGTTGTAAAAATTAAAAGCACACTGCTCCTGTATGCTGTATAGGGTTGCTGCTGTTTTAATTACATTACACTGGCCCTGTATGCTATAAAAAGTAAGGGGTGCAGTTGTTAAAAATTAAAAGCACACTGCTCCTGTATGCTGTAAAATATAGGGGTGCTGCTGTTCAAATAACATTACACATGCCCTGTATGCTGTACAAATTCGGGGGTGCAGTTGTTAAAAATGAAAAGCACACTGCTCCTGTATGCTGTAAAATATAGGGGTGCTGCTGTTAAAATACCATTTCACTGGCACTGTATGCTGTAAAAATTCCGGGGTGCAGTAAAATAAATGTACACTGGCCCTGTCTTGTATGCTGTAATAATTCAGAGGTGCAGTGAAAATAAATGTACACTGGCCCTGTATACTGTAAAAATACAGGGGTGCAGTGATAATAAATGTACACTGGCCTTGTCTTGTATGCTGTAAAATTGCAGGGGTGTTTTGAAAATACAGGGGTGCTGGCACTGTCTGCGGTTGCGATGTCTAGGCCTGACCTTCACAACACTGTATAGGAAGAGGAGGCTCCTACCACCATTTGCATGCCCCCTGTAAGTGCTGGAAGAAGCAGCGCCAGTCCAGTTGCTGATATTGAGATTGAGGATGTCACTGTAGAAGTACACCAGGATGAGGAGGATATGGGTGTAGCTGGCGCTGTGGAGGAAGTTGATGAGGATTCTGATGGTGATGTGGTTTATTTGAATAAGGCACCAGTGGAGACAGTTGTTGGCCATGAGATGAAAAAGCCTATTGTCATGCCTGGGCAAAATACCAAAAAAGCCACCTCTTCAGTGTGGAATTATTTCTCCACAAATCCAAACAACAGGTGTCAAGCCATGTGTTGCCTTTGTCAATCCATAATAAGTAGGGCTAAGGATGTTAACCACCTAGGAGCATCCTTCCTTATACATCACCTGCAGCGCATTCATCATAAGTCATTGTCAAGTTCAGAAACTTTAAGTAAGAGTGTAAGCAGTCCACTGACACCTAAATGATGTGGTTTTGTTTGAATATTATTTCTCTGTGAGGATGAGGATGTAAACATTGAAGAAGAGCCAGTTTGTACAAGGAGAGATTAAATGCTTCTTTTTTGGTGGCTTGCATGTCTTTTCTTTGCAACATCATTTCAGGGGTGCTGTCCTATATGGGGTGCTTCCCCTCTGCCCTATCAGTCCAGGGGTGCTGCCACAACTGCCGTTTAAGTCTAGGGGTGCTGTTGCCTGTCTGCTGAACTGTGTAATTCTCCAGGGGTGCTGCCTATGCCTGTATAAGTACAGGGGTGCTGCTGTACTTGATCCTAGGTTTAAATGAAAGCCTAGAGCAGATATGAAACAAGCTTCAACATCACAAAGAGATTTATGAAAATTAGCCGCAAAGGTGGAAATGGAAATTGCCGAAGAGTTTTTAAATAAAGTGGGGAGAGACCACATTTCTGGCCAAAGTCAGTGTGACTCAGAAGAGACTGAATCATATTCCAGCGCAAATGCTGGAGAGGTAAAAGTGATGTTTTCTGCCGGAGCATTAGAGAGAGGTTCTTCTCAATTATTTCATGTTAGGGACTCAAATGAATGGCTCCAATTAGTCAACCTTAATTTGAATTTATTATTGATGTTCCACATTTTGGGATTACTTATTTAGATGATGCGCATTTGTTGTACAGGGATCTTCTTTTCCTAAGAGCCACGTAGGGTTATTGCAAGACCTTGCGGTGTTAGAAGAACAGAGTTTCAGTGATCTAGCATTGCATCAGCTTTCCATTGCACTGCAGTACTCGATGGGCCAGGAGCTCCTGTGAGGCACAGTTACTGAATAAGGCTCACTATGGAGCCTCATGGTGGCTTACAACCAGGAAGATGTCTGACTTGCCAGGCTGAGGCATGGTGTGGACACAGAGGTTAGCATCGCTTCCTTCCACAGTCCTACTTATAGTATGAAATGAGCTTGGACTGTAGAGTAGTAAACTCCAGTAGGGCAGGGGGTCAATAACCAAAAAAATGACTGCACAGTCATGTTTAGTACTTTTCCGAACCCACCCAAACTCAACTTGCCCCATCCGGGGTTGCTGTGGAGGTTAAAGAGGGGCTGCTAAAACATCTAAGAGGCTGATTTAAAAATAAACTATGAATAAAATAAAGAAGGCACACAGGTATGCTCATATGCGTGTAACTGGGACACACAGGTATGCTCACATGCATGTAACTGGGAGCTGTGAAAAACAAAAATAAGGCATCTGCCACAAAATATGCAAATAAAAATGCAATAAAAAAAAGAAAAAAAATAGAAACCCATGAGATTTTCACAAAATAAGTCTCCAGACTCCGTGGAGGGGAAAATATCCAATCTTGATCCTGTGGTATACACCAGTTTATTATCATCCCAGCATTAAATCCAAGATTATCTTAATCCCTGAAAATGGAGAAGGGGGTACAATTTTGGAGGCTTTGGCCCCTAGTTTTTCAGTTTGTCCAGTAATGTGGTAATTAATAATTATATATTTGCTTGGATGAAGTCCTTTTTGTTCCACACCAATATAGGAGTGGAGGTGAAAGTCTGTGTGTTTTTCATGATTGTGTGTGCCTCTCTAATTTATAATCACCTTCTTCACACTGTCCTCTTCCTCTTGCCTCTTCTCATAAGTGAAAAGTTATCAAATATGTAGGTGGTATGTTTGTAGCTAGCTGTGATTCGGAGAACTTGGCAAGATTTTTCCAGGGGAACTACCTGTTGCTGAAATGATGGGTTTATTAAACTGTACATGGCCTGTTTTAACAACATAAGGGTGGATGGGAAGGCCCAGGTGGGTGGGAGGTCCCAAGACAAATCCATTTTGCATATCTTTTTTTTCTTTGCATTATGTGCTCTTTGGGGCCTAGTTTTTAAAATGGCCATCCTGTCTTACACTGCAGTGCCACTCCTAGATGGGCCAGGTGTTTGTGCCGCCCACTTGTGTCGCTTAGCTTAGTCATCCAGTGACCTTGGTGCAATCTTTTGGCCTAAAAACAATATTGTGAGGTGTGAGGTATTCAGAATAGACTGGAAATGAGTGGAAATTAATGTTATTGAGGTTAATAATACCGTAAAATCAAAATTACCCCCAAATTCTGTGATTTTAGCTGTTTTTATGTTTTTTTCTAAAATCAACCAGATCCAAAACCAAAACCCGAAAGGGTGGTTTTGGCAAAACTAATCCAGATCCAAAGCACGAGCGGGGATCCAGATCCAAAACCGAAACACAAAACACGAAAAGTGTCCGCTGCACGGAAATGTCCGCCACACATCTAATAATCTAATGGTGATCAGTATGATATCCCGGCTGTTGGGATCTCGATGGTCAAGAGACCGATGCCGGAATACCGGCAGCCAGGATACTGGCGGCAAGCGCAGCATGTCCTCTGGTGGGCTCACTGCCCTTGCCAAGCTTCGGGGCCCCCCTCGGTAGGTGCCATGGACCACCACCCAAGTGGGGATTCCAGACGGCGGTGTCGGGATTTTAGCGTCAGTATCCTGACAGCTGGGATTCCGACAGCTGGTAAATTGACTGCCTCCCAATCTAATGATTTAGAAAAAGCTTTATGGAACTTACAAACAGGAGAGTGCACTGAGCATTTCACCACTTCTCTGGTAAAGCAGCAGCACATGGTGGGCGAGATGGAATAGGGTCTGAGATCGGCCGGCTTCCCGCACCTCCGTCGATCTCGAACCCTATGACATCCCGCCCACTAAGTGTAAACGTGCCCCTGTTTTCCATGCTACACATGGAACTTTATATCTCAAGAAAACTCTGTACACTGCTGCTGTGGTAAGTGAGCATAACACATAAGATCCAATATGGAAAATTACCTGGCCCTTTTGTTATACTGCATCCTGCAGCAATATTAATAATGGAGGAAAATATTTTTTTTTACTGAAGTATTAAGAGGTTGTGATGAGGGTAATGGGTTAATAAATGTACTATTTTTATATAAGTAAGATCTGATAGGAGATACAGGCTCCACAAATACTTGTTATAGTCTGTGGGATAGATATATGCCAGATATCAGAATAAACTTCATGAGCCTGTCTTTGTACTGTATAGCTGTCACCTCCTGTCCCTATAAACTGTAATTCTTCATTTTGTCAAGTTAGGGATCACTGTGACAAGAAGCAGACACATCCACTTACTTTGTATGCTTATTTAAACTCTTACATTGGTATGTATGCAGTACAGTTTGAAGTCAATGAAGGTTTACATCCTCATCAATATATTTTTGTGATTTGTTTATTAGGACAGACAAAAATACCTCTTAGATTATGAAATGAAACATAAAATAAACAGAATACGCCATAAAACATAGCACTTTTTCACAATGCACTGGTACTGTAATTTGCTGCAGGCTCTGTAATAAAAGTCAGTGAGATTTACAGATATAGCATGGGGTGTCTTCAGGAGGATGTGTATGGGGAGATAACATCGGAGAAAGGAGGCCAAGGATTAACACCCCTAGAGAACAAAGTGAAACATAGAAACACAAACAGCAGAAACAGAGCAATAAAAATCTCTGTGATACAGTTTCTGGTATTAACCTAGACCTGATATTGATTATGTCGAATACCCAACTGCAAAACATGGCCAAAATCTATGGAATATATTCAGAAGAGAGGACTGAAAAGAAACATCCTCGCTTTTTCAGATTTGCAGGCCTGTATAGCAATATTGTAAAAACCTCAAACAGTATACTAAGATTTTAGTCAAAATCGACAACAGTTTTTAGAAGTGTTTAAAGTTAATACTGTAAACACAAACCACAGGTTCATAATGCAGTTACACAGTAGGAACAAACAAAAGTTTTGCATATCAAACTTAGGATTTGATATTTTTTACATCCTTTTTTTTCTAGGAAAGATTATTGAGAAAGTGGTTGCAACTCAACTGCAAACCTGCCTGACAATCAATAAAATTATATGATTTATTTCAATCAGTATTCAGAAGAGGACATAGCACTGAAACAGCCCGGTGTGCATATTAAATTCTTTTGATGGCAAGAGACAGAGGTAAGTATTAATCCTTTTGGCTCTCTCTGCAGTATTTGATACTGGGGACCATACGATTCGATTGAGCACCTGAAAAATTTGTGTGGACTGGATGGCACAGTCCTTATCTGGTTCAAATCATTTCTCACCTGCAGATCACAGAGAGTTTCCTCTGGCATACACTCATTGTCACCACTGCCATGATGTGTCCTACAAGATTCTATACTATCCCCCCTGCTTTTGCAGTATACATGCTACCACTAAGTGAAATAATCAGACATCATGGCCTGGTCTACTACTGCTAAGCAGATGATACACAACTGTACCTGTCCTTTACTCCAGGTACTGAGAACCCAATATAAGCTAAATGGCTGTCTAGCTGAGCTCCAGCAGTGGATGAGTGACAGTTAGCTACACCTGAATCCTGACAAAACAGAGGTCCTTATGATAGCACCACAACATTAAAGGACAAGACTGCAGCACAGCCAACCATCTGGATTTGCACATGACGACAGAATTACAAAACACAAATCATGTGCTGAATCTTGGCATTGTCCTGGATGTAGGCCTGACACTTAAACACCAGATATCAGCCATAGTCAGAGGAACATATCCAGAATCAAGCACTTAATTCCCTCTAAAGATCTGCCAGAAGTCATACACATATTTGTATAATCTTGATAAGACTACTGTAATGCCCTCTACCTTGGTCTCCCAGCAAAAGAATAGCACCACTTACAGCTGGTACAAAATACTACTGCCAGGCCATTAACCAACCAACCTCGTTCGAGCAACATAGCACCCATTCTCTACTCACTCCACTGACTACCTGTAAGATAGCAAATCGTTTAATGACTTTCAAAGCCCTACATGACCAGGACCCAAGATACCTGAAGCAGTTTTTGATTCCATACTGCCCCGCTCGATTACTGCGATGTGTAGATTAAGGACATTTAGCAGTACAGTACCTAGAATCTCCTGTAATTCATCTGGGTGTCAAGCTTTTAGCCATGCGTCTCAGAATCTATGGAACGCACTTCTCTCACAGCTTGAGGTGCCCCCACTCTAGAATCTTTCAAAACCAGACACAAGACTTTCCTGTTTAATCAAGTATTGCCTTAATTTTTTCTCTAGTATCTCCATGCTCTCTGTATTTTATGAAAAGCTTTTCTCTACTTCATTGTTTCTGTATGGTATTATGTTTATCCTCTCTGTTAAGCACCTTGAGTCATATTGGAGAAAGAGAGCTATATAATTAAAACTATTATTATTTTTTCTACTCAATGTAAGCTTTCAATATGTGAATGCTATATATACCAAATTAACAGGTGTGTATGGTCCATAAACAACTCGTAAGGAAGTACTTTGTACTCAACAGAATATTAAGGAGTCCTACTGTGGATTTTACCTACTATCACATCTCCCCACTCATTGCTCTTTTGGAGCTTATCAAAGGGGTAGTATAAACAAGTGGCATCACTGAGAGATACTGCAGGAACTGTAGAATAGTAAGGTCATCGCCAAAAGCATTAGCTATAAGCAGAAAGGAATGTTGATAAACTTTGAACAATTATTGGACCCCAGTGAAGCCAGCCTCTTACTAATGTTACACTGTTCAGCTGTTCAACTGAGAAGCTGTGCTCAATAAATTCCAATGGAATTTCTAGGGCAATAGAGATACAGAGGTCTTTTATCCTCCAATAAAAAAGCCTTTACTTGCATGACCTGGATGTGTATAGATATGCTGCATTTCTGAATATTTTTATAAAGACTAGTTATAGTTTCCTTAAAGACCTAACTTGGTTCAGAGAGCACAGCTTTTTATCACTCCGGTCCTGAGACGGAGTTGCATGCTAGTTATCTACAGATGCAGCAGACAGTGAATGATTGTCAGCATGCTGATTGGTGCAAGGATGGAGGAGAGTGCTGACAATAATTCACTGTATGGAAGCATGTGGAGAAACAGCACAGGGCCGCAGGAGGGGCATGTTCTAACTTTTGTTTTATTGGCTCTCATGAATGGGTGTGTAGGGGCCTCAGTGCATTGCTTTGCCCAGGGACTACAATGCTGTTATGACAGCCCTGATGCTGCATTCTGTGCTTGCAAATAAATGCAGAGCTGCATCTGTGCGGCCACAGCAGCCTTATCCATCCACAATCACCAGCCAGCATCACTATCAGCATATGTTTAAACTAGAGATGTGCACCGGACATTTTTTGAGTTTTGTGTTTTGGTTTTGGATTCGGTTCTGCGGCTGTGTTTTGGATTCGTACGCGTTTTGGCAAAACCTCCCTGAAAATTTTTTGTCGGATTCGAGTGTGTTTTGGAGTTGGGTGTTTTTTTTTCAAAAAACCCTCAAAAACAGCTTAAATCATAGAATTTGGGGGTCATTTTGATCCCATAGTATTATTAACCTCAATAACCATAATTTCCACTCATTGCCAGTCTATTCTGAACACCTCACACCTCACAATATTATTTTTAGTCCTAAAATTTGCACCGAGGTCGCTGGATGACTAAGCTAAGCGACCCAAGTGGGCGGCACAAACACCTGGCCCATCTAGGAGTGGCACTGCAGTGTCAGACAGGATGGCACTTAAAAAAATTAGCCCCAAACATCACATGATGCAAAGATAAATCATATAAAAAAGAGGTGCAAGATGGAATTGTCCTTGGGCCCTCCCACCCACCCTTATGTTGTATAAACAGGACATGCACATTTTAACAAACCCATCATTTCACTGACAGGGTCTGCCACACGACTGTGGCTGAAATGACTGGTTGGTTTGGGCCCCCACCAAAAAAGAAGCAATCAATCTCTCCTTGCACAAACTGGCTCTACAGAGGCAAGATGTCCACCTCCTCCTCATCGTCCAATTCCTCACCCCTTTCACTGTGTACATCCCCCTCCTCACAGATTATTACTTCGTCCCCACTGGAATCCACCATCTCAGGTCCATGTGTACTTTCTGGAGGCAATTGGTGGTGAATGTCTTCATGGAGGAATTGATTATAATTCATTTTGATGAACATCATCTTCTCCACATTTTCTGGAAGTAACCTTGTACGCCGATTGCTGACAAGGTGACAGGCTGCACTAAACACTCTTTCAGAGTACATACTGGAGGGAGGCCAACTTAGGTAAAATAAAGCCAGTGAGTGCAAGGGCATCCAAAGTGCCTTTTTCCTACCAGTATACGTACGGACTGTTTAACGTGCCTACTTGGATGCGGTCACTCATATAATCCTCCACCATTCTTTCAATGGTGACAGAATCATATGCAGTGACAGTAGACAACATGTCAGTAATCGTTGGCAGGTCCTTCAGTCCGGACCAGATGTCAGCACTCACTCCAGACTGCCCTGCATCACCGCCAGCGGGTGGGCTCAGAATTCTTAGCCTTTTCCTCGCAGCCCCAGTTGCGGGAGAATGTGAAGGAGGAGCTGTTGACGGGTCACGTTCTGCTTGACTTGACAAGTGTCTCACCAGCAGGTCTTTGCACCTCTGCACACTTGTGTCTGCCGGAAAGAGAGATACAACGTAGGCTTTAAACCTAGGATCGAGCACAGTGCCCAAAATGTAGTGCAATGATTTCAACAGATTGACCACCCGTGAATCCTGGTTAAGCGAATTAAGGGCTCCATCCACAAGTCCCACATGCCTAGCGGAATCGCTCTGTTTTAGCTCCTCCTTCAATCTCTCCAGCTTCTTCTGCAAAAGCCTGATGAGGGGAATGACCTGACTCAGGCTGGCAGTGTCTGAACTGACTTCACGTAAGGCAAGTTCAAAGGGTTGCAGAACCTTGCACAACGTTGAAATCATTCTCCACTGCGCTTGAGTCAGGTGCATTCCCCCTCCTTTGCCTATATCGTAGGCATATCTATAGGCTTGAATGGCCTTTTGCTGCTCCTCCATCCTCTGAAGCATTTAGAGGGTTGAATTCCACCTCGTTACCACCTCTTGCTTCAGATGATGGCGGGGCAGGTTCAGAAGTGTTTGCTGGTGCTCCAGTCTTCGGCACGCGGTGGCTGAATGCCGAAAGTGGCCCGCAATTCTTCGGGCCACCGACAGCATTTCTTGCACGCCCCTGTCGTTTTTTTTTTAATTCTGCACCACCAAATTCAATGTATGTACAAAACATGGGACGTGCTGGAATTTGCCCACATGTAATGCACACACAATATTGGTGGCGTTGTCCGATGTCACAAATCCCCAGGAGAGTCCAATTGGGGTAAGCCATTCTGCGATGATGTTCTTCAGTTTCCGTAAGAGGTTGTCAGCTGTGTGCCTCTTATGGAAAGCGGTGATACAAAGCGTAGCCTGCCTAGGAATGAGTTGGCGTTTGCGAGATGCTGCTACTGGTGCCGCCACTGCTGTTCTTGCTGCGGGAGGCACTACATCTATCCAGTGGGCTGTCAAAGTCATATAGTCCTGAGTCTGCCCTGCTCCACTTGTCCACATGTACGTGGTTAAGTGGACATTGGGTACAACTGCATTTTTTAGGACACTGGTGACTCTTTTTCTGAGGTCTGTGTACATTCTCGGTATCAAGAAAAACCGAAATAGAGCAGTTTGCCACTATTTATTACATTCTCGGTATCGCCTGCCTAGAGAAATGGAACCTAGATGGTATTTGGTACCGGGAACACAGTACCTCAATCAATTCTCTAAATCCCTGTCAATTAATGGTGGATACCGGACACACGTTTAACACCACCGCAGCTGCCAAGACCTGAGTTATCCGCTTTGCAGCAGGATGACTGCTGTGATATTTCATCTTCCTTGCAAAGGACTGTTGGACAGTCAATTGCTTACTGGAAGTAGTACAAGTGGTCTTCCGACTTCCCCTCTGGGATGATGATCAACTCCCAGCAGCAACAACAGCAGCGCCAGCAGCAGTAGGTGTTACACTCAAGGATCCATCGAAGGAATCCCAGTTAGGAGAGGACTCGTCAGACTTGCCAGTGACATGGCCTGCAGGACTATTGGTGTTCCTGTCTAAGGAGGAAATTGACACTGAGGGAGTTGGTGGTGTGGTTTGCAGGAGCTTGGGTACAAGAGGAAGGGATTTAGTTGTCAGTGGACTGCTTCCGCTGTCACCCAAAGTTTTTGAGCTTGTCAATGACTTCTGATGAATGCGCTCCAGGTGACGTATAATGGAGGATGTTCCTAGGTGGTTAACATCCTTACCCCTACTTATTACAGCTTGACAAAGGCAACACACGCTTGATACCTATTGTCCGCATTTCTGTCGAAATAATTCCACACCGAAGAAGTGATTTTTTTTTTGTAATTTGACCAGGCATGTCAATGGCCATATTCGTCCCACGGACAACAGGTGTCTCCCCGGGTGCCTGACTTAAACAAACCACCTCACCATCAGAATCCTCCTTGTCAATTTCCTCCTCAGCGCCATCAACACCCATATCCTCATTCTGGTGTACTTCAACAGTGACATCTTCAATTTGACTATCAGGAACTGGACTGCGGGTGCTCCTTCCAGCACTTGCAGGGGGAGTGCAAATGGTGGAAGGTGTCACCTATTCCCGTCCAGTGTTGGGAAGGTCAGGCATCGCAACCGACACAATTGGACTCTCCCTGGGGATTTGTGATTTAGAAGAACGTACAGTTCTTTGCTGTGCTTTTGCCAGCTTAACTCTTTTCATTTTTCTAGCGGGAGGATGAGTGCTTCCATCCTCATGTGAAGCTGAACCACTAGCCATGAACATAGGACAGGGCCTCAGCCGTTCCTTGCCACTCCGTGTCGTAAATGGCATGTTGGCAAGTTTACGCTTCTCATCAGACGCTTTTAATTTAGAGTTTTGGGTCATTTTACTGAACTTTTGTTTTTTGGATTTTACATGCTCTCTACTATGACATTGGGCATCGGCCTTGGCAGACGACGTTGATGGCATTTCATCGTCTCCGCCATGACTAGTGGCAGCAGCTTCAGCACGAGGTGGAAGTGGCTCTTGATCTTTCCCTATTTTACCCTCCACATTTTTGTTCTCCATTTTTTAATGTGTGGAATTATATGCCAGTAATATATCAATAGCAATAGCCTACTGTACTGTACTATATATGTATACTGTTGGTCACCAAAATGCTGCACTATAATACTAGAAGCTATACAAAAGTATATATATTATTGTATATATATCAGTACAGAGCAGTGTAACTGTGACACATGTGTCCTGACAAGCAGTATAGAAGCTATAGAAAAGTATATATATTACTGTATATCAGTAGTAGTACAGAGCGGTGTTTCTGTGACACATGTGTGTCTTGACAAGCAGTATAGAAGCTATAGAAAATGATTTAAAATTATTTTATATATCTGTACAAAGCGGTGTAACTGTGACACATGTATCTTCTGACAAGCAGTATAGAAGCTATAGAAAATGATTTAAAATTATTGTATATATATCAGTACAGAGCAGTGTAACTGTGACACATGTGTCCGGACAAGCAGTATAGAAGCTATAGAAAAGTATATATATTACTGTACATCAGTAGTAGTACAGAGCGGTGTAACTGTGACACATGTGTGTCCTGACAAGCAGTATAGAAGCTATAGAAAAGTATATATATTACTGTATATCAGTAGAAGTACAGAGCTGTGTAACTGTGACACATTGTGTCCTGACAAGCAGTATAGAAGCTATAGAAAAGTATATATATTACTGTATATATCAGTACAGAGCGATGTAACTGTGACCATGTGTCCTGACAAGAAGTATAGAAGCTATAGGAAAGTATATATATTATATACTGGTGGTCCCCAGTCCCCACAATGCAGCACACTGATCAGATATTTGCAGCACACTGAGCACAGATATAGAGCGTTTTCAGGCAGAGAATGTAGATATTTTCAGCACACTGAGCACAGATTATTTGCAGCACACTGAGCACAGATATTTTCAGCACACTGAGCACAGATTACGGAGCTTTTCAGGGAGAGAACGCAGCTACGTCCTCTTCGTTCAATCTCCAAAGCACGAGTGAAAATGGCGGCGATGCGCGGCTGCTTATATAGAATACGAATCTCACGAGAATCCGACAGCGGGATGATGACGTTCGGGCGCGTTCTGGTTAACCGAGCAAGGCGGGAAGATCCGAGGCTGCCTCGGAACCGTGTAAAATGAATTAGATAGATATCTGCTTATGCTGAACTCTGAATAGCCAGCATTTCTGTCTACACATCAATTACACACCCACAGAACACTAATCCTATGTGTGAATGCCCAATTGCAGCCAAGCTACACCTATTTAACTGCAAGTGGAGATGTGTACACCTTAAACTGACCTATAGATGCTTGGCTCAGATGCAGGTGCACTGTGAAAAATTGCAAGATCCATCAGCAAAACGTTTTTTGTGTGACTCTGAATCAGGCCACGTATGTATGTATACGTTTATCTGTGAATGTGTTTGATATATATAATGAAAACTCAACTCAGTATGCAAGAACTTAACATTTTAGGCCTACAGCTAGAAACAGACTGAACACAAGCCTTTGAAAAAGCTGCTGGTTGAACGCAGCGAAACGCGTCAGATTTACAAGGGACCCAGAGCTGAGGACTATCTACTGGAAGACCGAACCATCCCCCACCTAAAATCCGGAATACTATATAAAGTCGGAGGATACAAATAGCAGATTGGACCGATTGATCTGATCATCCGCATCGCATGAGGAGCTCGCCACTTAAGACCTAGGAGCACCAATCCCTCTAGCGGACATTTCCACCTTACAGGACACTGCTTATCTCCTACTAAATATCTACACCGGATACAGAACCATTTGGGGGAACAATTTGGAACGGACACTTCCACTAATCATATTTACAGCTCTGACCATTGGGTAACCCTTTTTCAATAATAATATCCATATTGTATGGTTTTATATATTTTGTTTTATGTTGCATGCATTTTATGATCTAATGATCACAAAAGTACAGTGATACTATATATTTTATAATAAATTGTATTAATTACATACAGAGATTACATTGTCCAGTTCATCAAAACAGCGCAGCCTTCCTTCTCTCTTTTTGAAGCACAAGCTCACCCATCTCTCCTCCTGTATATGTGAAATGTTTCCTGCACAATATAAATATACATCAAGTCATTCTACTCACAGCATTCAAAGGTATTTTTTTATGTAGCAAGTTAAGCAGTTACTCCATACTTGGAAAGTTTGACAGTCACAAATTTGATATTAGAATCTGTCTTTTACTTCAAACGTACACAAAAGGAGTGAATGGAAGTATTTCATTTTGTTCTCCTTCCCTGCTGAAATACATCACTAGGAACAGAATAAATTCACTCTGATAGGAGAATTACAGAAGTGTTTGATGAAGCACAGAGCAAATATAATGCAATTTTCTCAATAGCTGAGCAAAGACAATGAATGCATGACATAAATATTATGTTGCCAGGGTTTGATGGCATAAATGATTTTTCACTCAGGTGACCACTCAAGTAATGATATACCGTATAGAAAGTTTAACTTATATTATACAACTTCTTATTCTTTAACATCTGTTGATTAAAAGCTGAAAGGCTGAAGTGGGTCCCCATGGATTTAGGACAAGAGTTTGTGTTAAGAGGATGAGTCTTTTTCCCCCCAGAATGCCATACAGGGGCATAAGTTCATACCCCCGCCCCAACTAGGCCCACCCACCCCAAACACACACCCACATTCACTGCCAACACCAAAATCCAAGCAACACTCAGACACACACTTCCCCTAACCCACTCTCACTACCAACACCCCAGCACACAAACCCAACCTGTTGCTGATCATGGTCTTCCATTCTTGCTATTTGCTGCTCCCACAGCAACAGCAAAGGCAGCATGTCCTGTGTGTGTGAGGAGGAAGAGCCATCAAAGTAGGCAGAGTCTATGTACTTCAGCCTGCACATTGCCCCTATTATGTACATTGGTGAAATTTGCTTGCTGGAGATACGTCTCTAGGCTGGGGCCAGACTCCGGGATGGAGGCCCCGACTGTGGCACATACTTTTCATACTTTGGGACATATAAAGCAGAACCTAGAGCAATAAAGGAAGTCAGGAGGCCCAATTTAGGGCTGGAGCCTGGAAGCATCTGCCTTCAATTGTCTCCATTATTTATTCCCTAGATGCCAGGGCATGGCATTGCTGGTGGTTCCAGCATACTGAAGCAAGATTATGAGGAGCACTGGGCTGTTTTTCTCTAATTTGGTTAGCCCATTTTTTTTGTCCATTCCCATAAGGAATTCTGCCCCTGTTGAACAGGCTGGGTCTGTGTGACATGATGACAGGGGCACCTCATACTGTGGGTCTCCTTGTTACAGTGTCAGTGATTTGGGCTTTTTCAAAGGGATCCTCATGCTGTTAAACTCACCCCCCAAAATATGGCTATGATGGCTGCTGTTGGTACCACTTTATTTGAGGGCAGAGGAGGACAGTCTATATATTTTTTTTATTAGAATTTTTTCCTACATTATAAACCTAGTCATCATTATCATCTGGCCGGAGAGAGAAGGCTTGTAAATGGCCACCCCCTGTAGGGCAGAGCAGGTATAAATATGGGGAGATGGGAGGAAATGGGGAAAACCATGGGGAAATATGAGAAAAGAGGAAAGAACATGGGAGGAGACATGAGGAACAGGATGAGATGGGATGACAGGGAGAAAAACAGGGGGAGACCAGAGGAACAGAGGGAGAGAGTAGCGAAAGAGAAAGGAAAATATACTCACACAATAGCTAGCAACCTAGCAAATGATGTGTCCAAAATACTATCGTACGTACAGTATAATTATGTTGAAAGAGTGAATTTGACAACTTTATTTTTATGTACAGTAAATGCATTCACGCTGTGCTTTCGCCTCAGAGTGCATTGTATTTATGAGTAATCTTTTACACTATACAGAAAAATCTTACTGAAAGCTTGTCACATTTACCTGGAGCTGCCTATAAATGCAGAGTTTGAAGTCAACATATTAAGCAATGTGATTACTTGGGGTCGAGGAGCTACATCAAAGTCCTCTTTCTCAGTAATTGATTATTGTGATCAGGGCTTAAAGTGGTCCTGGAGAGGTGGTGGAACTCATTTGCTGTCCCATCTACCATACTGTACTTCATAAAGGGACATTGATCTCACAAAGAAGCAGCATGGTCACACAATAGTACCCCCAATTCAAATTATACAACACCGTAGCACAATCCTTTTCACATTACACTGCATGTAGGGCCCTTGATTCATATTACACCACATAGTAGTGCCCGTTATTCACATTGCGCTACACAATGGTACCCTTTATACATGTTATGCTGCACAGTAGTGCCCCTTATATACAATTCCCAAAGTAGTAGTCCTCCTCATAATGCCCAAAGTTGTAGTGCCCATTCCACATAATGACCACAGTAATGCCGCTTATACACATAATCCCACAGAAGTGTTGCTTATACACAAAATGCCCACAGTAGTATTGCCGCTCATATACAGAATGCCCACAGTAGTAGTGCCCCTTACACATAATGACCACAGTAGTGCCGTTTATACATATAATGCCCACAGTAGCACCCCTTATACACATCTCTGCCTCTGTCAATCCAGCTGCTCACCGCCTGTGTCTCTCCAGCAGCTCCATGCCCTGTATCCCTCCAGCAGCTTCCCTACCTCTCTTGTCATCCCCCAAGCCCCCTTTCATCTTGTCTTCAAGATGCCCAGAGCTTGCTCTTCTTCACATCAGTCGCGGTGACAGCATGATATCACATACGAAGCTACTGGGACCTGAGGAGGGGATGAATGCTGTCCAACAGACACAGCATGTGTGAGTACCAGGAGGGGTGGGCTGTAGATGGAGGAGAACCATGTAGCTACCGGGACCTGAGGAAGGGGGAGGTGGCAGCAGCTCATCAGTAATACTAGTGCCGCCTGCATCATCTATTAACGTAGGTGATGGGGCGGACTTCTTTGTTGGAATTACTGTGAAGGGCAATGGAGGAGGTGGAACTAGTTCCCCCTACAATTACAGGTGGTGGAACTCAGTTCCACCTCGTTACCTCCCCCACTTTAACCCCTGATTGCGTATTAATTTTTGTGATATCTGATAACATGTCACTTTTAAAGATTCAACTAAAAGATGTGATGGTCAGGAGAGAGCTTTCTAATGCTATTCATGTGAGTGCTAAAATCTCAACAAACCCCTCATACTGTAGGTTTTATTGTATGACACACTTTAGCACAATCCAGCCTAAGCTCATGTGTATATACATATAAAAAAATTAGTAAAGGTGCCCATATGCTGGGTCACCTCAGTCCGCCCTGTCCCCCGCTCTTTCCCCATCCAGTCCTTCCACTGCTCTTCCCGTGCTGTGAATGCTGTTATACCCTTTCTGGCTTCTCTCTGCCCCATTCTGACCCCATTTCCCCTTGCTCTTCTCAGTCCCGTACTGCCCTCCGGGTTCCTGTCTATAGTCAGACAGTGAAAAGATAGACAGTCATTAGTTATACATTATATGGTTGACAGTCAAAAGTCAGACAGGGTCAAAAGTCAGATAGGGTCAAAAGTCAGACACAAAAAAACAGGTTTTTTTTCCTGTGTTTTTTACAACTTTTGCCTCATTTACTATCCATGTCACAAACTATTACCTTTTAGTAAAGTTGTGGCGAGTGAAGCGAGACACCGAGCCTAAAGCGTGGCGAGTGGACAAAATTCACCAAATTTGGGTTAAAAATGTTTAAAAACACACCATTTTTTTTTTCATCTGACTTCTGACCCTGTCTGACTTTTGACTGTCTGACTTTTGACTGTCTGATTTTTGACCCTGTCTGACTTTTGACCCTGTTTGACTTTTGACTGCCTGACTTTTGACTGACGACCATATGGTGTCTACCTAGTGACTGTCTATCTTTTAACTGTCTATGAGCTATACCACACCCCTGCCCTCCCCACTACTCCCATACTTACCTCCAGGTGCGCCACTACATTTTTAGGTGGGGGGAGCAAAATAAAATTTAATTTAGGCGCTCCTAAATTGCTGAATGTCAACTCCTCGGGCAGCTAGATTTTCCCACCACACTACCTTTCTAATGATAGATAGATAGATAGAAAGAAAGATAGGTAGAAAGATAGGTAGATAAAAAGAGTAGAGGTACGACGACCAGAATGTGATACAAGGTAAATGTTCTATATGACCATTTAAAAATGGAACCTAAAAGCCAGTAGCAATAAGAATATATTTAATAAAATACCACAAAGAAGCTGAACACAATTATAAATATAAAAAATTAAACAATTAAAAATAAAAACAATGAATAGCTGAGTCTGAAGGATAAAAAAATCTTATCTCAGTGCACGGTGGAGGTCAATATAGGGGAGCCCAATGCGTTTCATCATATCTGGACTTCATCAAGGGGTTCAGCTCCTTTGTGGTATTTTATTAAATATATACTTATTGCTACTGGCTTTTTAGTTCCATTTTTAAATGGTCACGTAGAACATTTACCTTGTATCACATTCTGGTTGCCGTACCTCTACTCTTTTTATCCATTTCTTTGTTTACAGCTCTATACCAGTGCTGTATTTTACATAGGGGCTGGCAGACACCCATATAGAAGGGGGGGGGGGGTGATTTTAGAGTTTTCTTTTTTGTGGTGGTATAGATATATATATATATATATAGATAGATAGATAGAAAGAAAGATAGAGCTATCTATCTATCTATCTATCTATCTATCTATCTATCTATCTCACTATTGTATACATACACATATATGCACATATGTTTGTTAAAAACAGCATAAAGGTCACTATAGGGAATGCAGATTATTGCCCCACCCATTCCGACACCTATGATTACCGTGGGTGGTTGGTGGGGTCATGCAGTGAGCAGACTCACACTTAGAATGCATTCATGAGCCTGGACAAACATAATGAACTTATTATATAGATACCCAAACCTTCCCATGGTAAGCATAATAGAAACAAAATAAAACTGTATAATTTTGTTTTTATTCATCATCAATTGTTGGAGCAGTATAGAGCCCGCCACAGGAAAATTACAGGGATCAGAACATTCCCTTGGATACCACCCATCTGTAGGCTCAACTTCTTGCCGTGGTACCTGCTTACAGCTCCTGAATGTGATTACATTAAACTCCCTAATATAACTTTCATTTCAGCTGCAATACAGCTGGAAGATATTTTATGCCCGGTCCACAGAAATGTAAGAATAAAAACAGCAACCTACAGTATAGGTTCACATTCTCTAGAACTACCGTATATACTCGAGTATAAGCCGACTTTTTCAGCACCTTTTTTTTGTGCTGAAAAAGCCACTTCGGCTTATACTCGAGTCAGTATTTAGGAGGGACACGGAGGGCACAGCGCGCGGCTCTCCTGTGTCCCTCCTGCATCTCCGGCGGCAGCGGCGTGTGTGCGTTAAAGGAAGTGCATGAACCGGCACTTCCTTTAACACACACATGCCGCTGCCGCCGGAGACGCAGGAGGGACACAGGAGAGCCGCGCGCTGTGCCCTCCGTGTCCCTCCTTCAGAAGACAGCGCAGGAGCGACGGAGGGTAAGTAACTGGCCATAGGCATGCGCAGACACTGACAGGCGGGTGCCACTCCGGACTTCCCCCTCTCCACGGCATTATAGTGTTCTCTCACCTCCCCTGTCCTGGAAATAGACTGCTTACCTGGGCGGCCCAAAGACTGCTCACCTGGGCGGCCCAGGTAAGCAGTCTATATCCAGGACAGGGGAGGTGAGAGAACACTATAATGCCGTGGAGGGGGGGGGGGGAGTCCGTAGCAGTACCCGCCTGTCAGTGTCTGCGCACGCCTATGTAACTGGCACTGTGGGGCATATCTGGCACATCTGGCATTGTGGGGCATATCTGGCAGCATGAGGGCATATCTGGCACTGTGGGGCATATATGGCAGCATGAGGGCATATCTGGCACTGTGGGCATCTCTGGAAGCATGAGGGCATATCTGGAACTGTGGGGCATATCTGACACATCTGGCATTGTGGGGCATATCTGGCACTGTGGGGCATCTCTGGCAGCATGAGGGCATATCTGGCACTGTGGGGCATATCTGGCAGCATGAGGGCATATCTGGCACATCTGGCATTGTGGGGCATATCTGGCAGCATGAGGGCATATCTGGCACTGTGGGGGCATCTCTGGAAGTATGAGGGCATATCTGGCACTGTGGGGCATATCTGGCACATCTGGCATTGTGGGGCATATCTGGCACTGTGGGGCATCTCTGGCAGCATGAGGGCATATCTGGCACTGTGGGGCATATCTGGCAGCATGAGGGCATATCTGGCACATCTGGCATTGTGGGGTATATCTGGCAGCATGAGGGCATATCTGGCACTGTGGGGCATATCTGGCAGCATGAGGGCATATCTGGCACTGTGGGGGCATATCTGGCAGTATGAGGGCATATCTGGCACTATGAGAGCTGTGTACGGCTAGAGCTGCATTTCCCACCCTAGGCTTATACTCGAGTCAATAAGTTTTCCCAGGTTTTTGTGGTAAAATTAGGTGCCTCAGTTTATATTCGGGTCGACTTATACTCGAGTATCCTCTTGCAAAACACAATCTAAGTGGCCAAGAATGGCTATCCTCAAAACTTGGACTGTTAGAGGTATATTTACTAAAGTGCGGTATTTTAGAAGTGGAGATATTGCCCATAACAACCAGTCAGATTCCAGCTATTATGTTCTAGAATGTGCTAGATAAATGTTAAGTAGAATCTGATTGGTTGCTATGGGCAACATTTCCACTTCTAAAAACCTGCACTTTAGTAAATATACCCCGTTAGTGTGCCTTGGGGACAGAGGCACCAATCGTATCATTTGTAACCTAGGGCTTGTTTTCCTTATAACAGGCTATGGATTACCGGCCTAGTTTGGGGCTTATTGAGGATATGAGGACTATGAATGCTATCCATTTTTAAATGTACATATTTTTTATTACACTGAGCACTTTTCACTGGAACTGTTTTATTTTAGTAAAAGTATAGGATAAGACATGATCTCGGACATCTCAGAGAAAATGCAGAAGCCTCTTTGCAGGTGGGAAGTGGCCGTGCAAGAGAAGGAACACCTTTGAAGTGAGGTCTGTGAAAATCTACATATACATTACTTCCACACCTGGGCCAATGCATTTGTGCTGCTGTTATTGTCAGACTGGGGCATGAAGAGCCCTCGGGGGAATGCAGTGGTAGGGGCTCATGTTTAGGAGTGTGTCCAGTGCTCAAAGGGGGTGTGGCAATGGCCACATTGGTTTATCTAACCAGTAGAGAGTACATGGGCTGGGCTTTCTGGTAAATATATATATATATATAGTAAATACAGCTAATGCATACATTATAATGTACCAGATTAATACCATAAATGCACTGTAAAAAATACACCATAGTTCTGTGCAGTATAAGGTAGTATATGTATAATGTAAAGTTAAAAATGTACAGTACATCCTGGATCCACATCCCTATAGGAGGGCGTATGCCTCCAGGCAGTAGGGCCCACCAGGGTTTTCCCCTGTATACCTGTTGGTCAGTCCAAGCCTGGCTGCAGATATGCGATTTTATACTTGGTAAATGCCCACTAGTAACAGCTTATTAGGATGCAAGAAAAGTTGCACACTGAAGCTAGAATTGCACTTTGACAACACTGTCTAATTGATCATGTACAATGGAATAGAAATGTCAAATCCTTTCTCTCCTATTATTGTTTATGACATGATCTTCCTATTGCACAACTGCAGTATGACAGGATTGGGAATGCTCTTAAAACCAATTAACTGTGAATTATTTATACTAACAGCTGCTGTGTGGCTTATCCCAGCTGTTGTTTTACACTTAAAAGTATCTCTTGAATTTAGCCCTAGGACTACATAAGTGCTTGTATTTGTCATCAAATTTAAAAAGATTATTAATAAGTGTGAAGATAGCGAGGAGCCAGCAAATCAGAGCACTGTAGATGTTTCATACTTGCTGTCAGCTGAGAATTGAGTTGCGCAGGATTCGATTTTCCTCAAGAAAGAGCCAATTATGAGTTGGCTGTTTTATTGGTGCCAGAAATAAAGGTGACACAATATGGAAACGATTTGGCTACAGATATTGATAGCTGGGAACACAAGGTGTGTTTTCTCAATGTGTAAACCCTGCACTATGACCCTGTGCATTCAATGTGCTGTCACTTGGCAATTAGGAATTAATGTACATATGTATGTTAGTAAAGCTTCATTAGATATGATAGCACCATTTCCTAGAAACAATTATTAACTATGTTAATGGTATATGTGAGGTGGTTTTATAAATGTCCAGGTGATATAGTAAACAATATAACCAGATCCTAACAAGTTAATTTTTACATTTTTACTGCTATACTTTATTATTAGATACTGATATGTTTGTATGTTTTCCCATTGTAACAATTAAGAGATGCCCAGATTATCAGTATTATTATTATTATTATTATTATTATTATACAGGTTGAGTATCCCTTATCCAAAATGCTTGGGACAAGAGGTATTTTGGATATCGGATTTTTCCGTATTTTGGAATAATTGCATACCATAATGAGATATCATGGTGATGGGACCCAAGTCTAAGCACAGAATGCATTTATGTTTCATATACACCTTATACACACAGCCTGAAGGTCCTTTAATACAATATTTTTAATAACTTTGTGTATTAAACAAAGTTTGTGTACATTGAGCCATCAAAAAACCAAGGTTTCACTATCACACTCTCACTCAAAAAAGTCCATATTTCGGAATATTCCGTATTTCGGAATATTTGGATATGGGATACTCAACCTGTAATACATTTTTTTAGAGCAGCATAATGGCAGAGTGGGTAGCATTGCTGCCTCACAATTTTCAGATCGTACGTTTGAGCCCTGTCCAAGGCCCCATATACTGTATGAGCACTTTGCATAATGTTTAATAGGGTGCTATGGTCATGGTAAATTGGGGTATAGGCATGTAGCACATTAGTCAGTATCCCGGTATTGCAGTGTATGGTCAGCATAAAAGCACATCCACTGTAAACTGACTGTGTCCATGTAAGAAAGCCCAAATTTGACAGAAGCAACATTTTTAATAACTTCATGGTCCCTCTATTGCACAATTAATTAAACAAAAAACTGATGTCACCAGTTTGTTAATGCCAGAGTTATCACTCTAATTGCATTGCCCACTTCACATGCCACTTTGCTGCAATACAAAATGGTTATGGTATAGTAGGTTGACAGTCAAAATGTCTAGATCGACACCAAGTGTCCTCTCAACATGCACATGCTCAACATGGTGAAAAGGTCACGGGTCAAAAGGTCTACACAGAAAAGGTTGACACATGAATAGGTCGACATGGGTTTTTAAAAAATTTTTTATAAAATGTTATCTTTCAGCACATGGACCCCAAATGAGTTTACCAAGTCCCCTCACATGGCTCGCAAGCTTTTGGCAAGGTGCCTCACTCCGCTACCACAGAGCTCGGCACAGGTTACTTATCCCAACTGTAGTCCATGTGGATGGTAAAGTATGAAAAAGTTCAAAAAAACTAATGTCGACCATATGCTGTGTCAACCATTTTCATGTGTACAATTTGAACCTGTTGACCTTTTCACCATGTGGACCATATGCATTTCGGCCATTTGGTGTTGACCTATTGCTTGTCGACCTGTAACTGTCGACCTATCATCTGGATACCATACAAAATGTGTCCCTTTTTGCAGGTTTTGGGGGTAATTCAGGTTTGTTAGCAAACCAACATACAAGTTGATCGTAGCAGGAAATTTTTTAGCAGTTGGGCAAAACCATGTGCACTGCAGGTGTGGCAGATATAACATTTGCAGAGAGAGTTAGATTTGGGTGGGTTATTTTATTTCTGTGCAGGGTAAATACTGGCTGCTTTATTTTTACACTGCAATTTAAATTTCAGATTGAACACACCACACCCAAATCTAACTCTCTCTGCACATGTTATATCTGCCTCCCCTGCAGTGCACATGGTTTTGCCCAATTGCTAACAGAATTCCTGCTGCGATCAACTTGGAATTACCCCCATAGTAAGCAATTGGTCAAAACCATGTGCACTGCAGGTGGGGTAGATGTAACATGTGCAGAGAGAGTTAGATTTGGGTGGGTTATATTGTTCATGTGCAGTGCAAATACTGGCTGCTTAATTTTTACACTGCAATTTAGATTTCAGTTTGAACACACCACACCCAAATCTAATCTCTCTGTGCACATGTTATATCTGCCTCCCCTGCAGTGCGACATGGTTTGTCACTAGCTAACAAGTCTGAATAAGACCCTTTGTCATATAAATCAGGAGCCATGAATATATATAGTAAGTCATTCAAAAAAGTTTTCTCCAAAATAAAATTTGTTGCATTGTGACATGTTTGCAGGATCAGCCATTTACATTTGGATGTGGGGATGCAGATTCTTTATTGTTAGCAGATTGTGTTTTGGACTCAGGACAAGATTGTTCCATTAACACTGTGAATCAACAACTGACACTTCTTTCTGAAGAGCTACACCAAATATCCATTTTCACATAAACTGTACATCTTAAATTTTTGTTTACTTAAAACTTGACACACAAGCATGAGGAATTGTCAGAAGTTTTCCACTTGACCAACCTTTCTGAAGAATGAGAGTGCTGAGTGACTCTTGAAAATACCACATTCAGTGTTTATGAGACTTCAAAGGAAACTGACGGTTTTAGGGATCTACTAAAGACTAAGATAATTTTTTGCTTTGATTTTATTCAACATTTTCCATAATAAAATAGAGCACATTGTTTTACCTTAAAAAGTATTCATGTATGAAATTATAGAAGTAGGGACAGAAGGAGGAGGAATGACAGAAATGGGATCAAAATCAGGGGACAACAACAAAGAAAAGTGACAAGTGATTATCAGTAATGGGGAAAGGTGGTGGATGAGTGCATAGTTTAGTGACAACCTGTCAAGGGTCACCTTACTGTTAATACAGTAGTATTAGTATCAGAGTATAAAGTGGGTACTTCCTTATCAGAAAACTAATGTTGGTATTTAAGACTGTGATTTTACTTTAAAGAAACCTGTATGGTATAATTTATATACAGAGGTGTTTTAATAAGAGGAGGAGGCCTGTGTACAACCTCCACCATCTCGGCCCCCTCCTCTGCAACCGGTGCCCAGTGGCGCAATAGATTCTGAGCACTAGGGGGCACAGACTCTATTGCGCACGCACAAATCTCTGGCAAAATGGCCCGTGCGCACTGCACACACTGCACGCAGTATAGATACACAACTGTTTAGATAGCAATCAATGCGGTTAGCTGAATTTAAAGACAGAGCATTGTTTTTGTTTTGGTGTGCTTTAGAGGACTCTATTTAAAACTTCCATCAGTGATGGTTGGCATTGACATTTGTGCAATTCTTCTTAATGGCTTGACATTTTCCAATATCATTTTAAGTTCTAACCTTGATGGCAGAGATCTTATGCGTAGGGTATATTTACTAAGGTGTGAGTTTTTAGAAGTGGAGATGATGCCCATAGCAACCAGATTCTAGCTATTCTCTTCTAGAAGCAGCTAGATAAATGTTAAGTGGAATCTGATTGGTTTCTATGGGCAACATCTCCACCAGGGGTGTATTTTAGGGGTCTGAGCGCCCCTGGCAAAGTAAGGGACTGGCACCCCCCCCCCCCTCCTATATTCTAAATAACTATGGTGCAGCGCCAAAAATAAAGTAGTGTGGCCTCATGGGGATAGGGCATATCCACACATTAGTACCAACTCAAATTATGCTACACAGTAGTGCAACCTTATTCATATTACACCACAAAGTAGTGTCCGCTATTCTGCGTTATTCATGTAATCCCTGCTATTCCCATTACACCGCATTGAAGTGCCCCTTACTCACATTACACGACACACTAGTCCCCTTAATCACGTCTGGAATGCCAGGAATGAGGTAAGTATTGGAGATTTGTGATGAAGGGGGCAGAGACATGATACTAGAGTGTATATTATATATAGTGGCATTGCAATCAGAGGGACCAAACCTTTTCAGTGGCACTGCACTAAAAACTGAATCATTCTCCAGGACATCACGTTCATAATCAAAAGTAGCAGCCTTTCCCCAATCAGCAGTAACCTGTCCCCAATTGGAGCCTGAGGGGGAGGGGAGGGGAGGGGGGAAGGTTTGAGGCACTGGTAAGATGAGGGGTAGAGACACAGATATGGTGAGGTGTAGAGGCACAGATGGAGAGGGGGGACATAAGATGAGTGGGGCAGAGGCACAGATAACTGAGGAGGCAGAGGCACAGATAAATGTAGAAGGGACAGAGGCACATGCTGTATAACGGAGCAGTGGCAGATGCACATATAAATGGAGGGGGGTACACGTATAGATAATGGAGGGGTAGAGGTGGACGAGGCACAGATAAAGGAGTAGGGGAAGATGCACTGATAATGGAAGGGTGCAAGAGAACAGATAATGGTGTGTAGAAGAGGCACAGGTGTGGAGAGAGAAAGTGGCACAAATGGGGAACTTCTTATTGCCTCTATTACTTTCTAAATTATCTGGCCATTGGAAGAACAGAGGAAGAGAGTAGGAGGGTGATAGGTAGAAAGAGGAGAAAGTAAAACTGGTCTGGGCTGCAGCCCCCTGAGAGAGAGAGAGAGAGAGAGAGAGAGGACCCAGCTCATATTACCCGTGCCCCCATATCAATGTGGCTCAAATGGAGACTCTGACCCTAGCTCCTGTTCTCCTATGGGAAGTCCCTTCTGCGTATGGCGGAAGTCCCTGAAGACACGGCAGGAGATGAAGAGGGGGCAGAGCATACGGAGGAGTGACAGCTGCAGCGCTGCCCATTGTAATCAAAGTTTATTAGTAGAAGTGTGTCTGCCAGAGAAGGAGCTACTTTTATACCTTATAGTGGGCAATGCTGCAATGACGCATACATAGGCGGGCAATGCGGATGGTGGATGGTGAACAGTGCTGGGCATTAATCCGTCCCTGGCCACCAGTGGCACCGCTTCTTAGTCAATTTACCCCGTAGTTAGTACAGCAAAGCACTCATCTGATGCATTATTTCCATCGCATTCACGCCCACAAACCACAACACAGTTTCATAAACAAGACACATAATACTTGTTGGAGACTTTCTTCCACGAATTTTTATTATTTGTATCGATATCTGAATTGCTACCTCTTAAATTCAGTAGACGCGACCTCGACCTAACAATTTTACAAACCCTATGCTGTTGGCCACTGACATTTTTTTTTTATCTGTGTTCATTTCAATAAAATTTCAAATTAATGATTTTCATTAACAAAGGTAGCTGAACTCTTGGATGAAACTCAACTTCCTCTCTTTGTACTCAAGGCAACCCTGGAACTTTTTGAAAAGCTGCAGATGATGAAGAACTAGCAGCCATTGTATTTTATTTTATTTAACTGTCATTCTTATATACTGTCTGAAATTCTATCTATACCCTGAAAGTAGATTGATATTGTGATTTTTGTTTTTTTCTTTGTGGCATTTTTTTTTCTTTTACTGATCACGTTGATGGGGCTAACACATATTTTGTTTTTCACATGTTGGCTCAGTTGTGAGTGCATTTGTGTGCATCACAATCCTCCATATAATCTTACTTGACAATTGACAAACAGTACATGCACTCTCTAATTCTTGTTAACTATTGTTGGGCTGAACAGGTTCATAAGCGTAGCATTGTCTCTTGAGCCCCATCTTTCAACTCCTGCCAATTGTCGCACTTAAATGCATATTCAAAATTACATAACTTTGTGTTGTTAGGATCTACCATATTTTCATCACAATCCACTAAACCATGAATTTGTCATAATATGGTAAAGACTTCGATGTTGCATCAGAACTGTCAACATGAACTAACCAGTCCATAATTTCATGTGTTTCAGTCATATCTACAAAAGCTCTATTTTGTAGCTTTGTGAGTTATAATTAGTTTTTGTGTGTGGAAGTTTTCTTTTGCAATTGCAGGTAATGTCATTGTAGGTATATTGCTGTCACCAGTAATAATTATTAACATTTATTTATATAATGTTTACTTATTGCACAGTGCTTTACAGATAATGTTCCAGCATTTGCATCAGCCCCTATCCCAGTGCAACTTAGAGGAAGCACAAACACAGCCAGTCTTATAATGGAAAACAAAGGTGTTATTAAGACTAGGTAAAGATATTGAATGATAAATGTAAAAAGATAGAAATTTATTGTTTTCTGTGAAAAAAGATTGTTATTTTGAAGTAAAACAACATACAAATTATGCCAGTGTGTGTGTGTGTGTGTGTGTGTGTATTATATGTGTATATATATATATATATATATATATATATATACACAGAAATGTGTGTTAATATTTAAGGGAGATTGTTTAATGGGCAAAGTTGGCCAGGAATCAAGGTTCACTTAAGAGACTCTAAAAGATATTTCTCCATTTATACAATAGTTTGCAACTGATTACATGCTGCTTTTATAGGTTCTGGTCATGTGATGGCTATTTTCATTATAAACCAAGAAAAAACAAGGCGCATGTGATCCACAGAATCCTCTGCTGATGTACTGTTTGCTGCTCCCATAAACCAGGGTATTAGCAACCCTGTAGATACCAAAAGAAAAAAGGAAAATAGGGAGCGCAAACAGAAGGAATAATATATAAAAATGTATTGTATCTAAAAAGGAATTATACCCTTTGATTATTTACACAGGCTAAATTGTTGATACACTTGTATATGCACATCAACCAATTAGTAATATACAAATACAGGTGCAATTTGTTGCTAGTAAAATAAATAAAATCCTCAAGGTTGTTAATTTTACAAAAAGGACATAATTCGTATAAATATCTCCTTAATTAGGTAGTATGAGTTCATTGGAAAATGGTTAAACTGTAATACTCCTGGTGATGTGCTGGCTGTGATATGCAATACATTTTTATATATTATTCCTTCTGTTTGTGCTCCCTTTTTTCCTTTTTTCTTTTTCTTTTCATTATAGTTAGCTTCTAGGTGTTTTCTTTACAGTGATGATTATTATTATTATTATTATTATTATTATTATGCTTTATTTATATGGCACTACATAGTATTCGCAGCGCCCAATTACACAGTACATAAATAAATAATCAAAGCAAGAAATCAGTGACTAACAACTCAAGACAACATAGGACAAGCACAGAGTATATAAAACATAGATGTGCTAATGATTTACAGTCAGGTATGTTATATACAGTACTGCTCATCAGCCTCCTTGCATTTGGATTTAACCTTCTTTCCCTTTGCTTAACCTCCCAGTATATCTCTCTCCACTATTATTTCCTCTGCAAACTCCTTAAATACAAGGTTTATCTGACTAATTTGCTTATATTTCCTTAATTAAATCTTGATTAGAGATACAAATTGTATGACTCTATGCTACTTATAGTGTATCAACTCTGCATATACTGTGTATGCCTCTAATCAGCTGGCAAGTTTGTGTACATAGGCCTGCTATTAGCCACATTAGGGGGGAATATAATAGGGTGTGAGAATCAGAAAGTGAGCGATTTTGTGTGAGTTCTCCTGTTTTTTTAAAGTGGCAATCATTAACATTGCACAACCAGGTTGATTTTGCCATGTAAATGATTGCCACTTAAAAAAACCTCCATGAGAACGCTCACAAAATCTGTCACTTTCTGATTCTCACACCCAATTACATTCCACCCCAGGTTTTAGAAATCATTCTAGTAGGATGCAGTGACTGGGAGTGGATACATTTGTGACTCCTTTTCTAAAATGATTCACTTACAAATATGAGAATAAATGCATGGGAATTTGCAGTTACAGCTGAACAACATCCAAAGATCACATGTAACAATCTTAGGGCTTAATAAAATTAATTTGCCCCCATATGTGAGGGGAGCAAGTTCCAATGCTGTTGCGATGTTTACATTCCATCGTAATGGCACCTCGCTATCTGTCTCGCCACAGATTAAAAAATCAGGTGGTGCTGTAAATGAAGGACATACTGTAGCTGCACTAACTCACTCCCACAAGTAAATCACTGGTAACTGGATTGACCCCAATATCTGCTACATCCAGAAATAGCATTCACCATCTCAATACCTTGGACAATGTAATTTGCTCATTATGTTTCTCACAACATCAACTTTTTTTCTGATTCAGCACATTTTATTCAGCCAACAAAATGCAAAAATACCTAGTTTCCTGCTACAAACGGTATCGAAATAACCACCATCATCTCATACAGCTTCAGTCTTCATGCAATATCAGTAACATGGTGCACACAAACACTGCCTCACCTACTGTACTGGTGAGCAGTACAAATGCAGCAGACAGGACCCATAATTCCAGGTACACAGAATCAGAAGAGGTGACACTCAGGTATGAACAGAATAATTTCCAGATCGCGCAGCTTCCAGAACCCACAGCTTCCAGATCACACAGCTTCCAGATCACACAGCTTCTAGATCACACAGCTTCCAGAACACACAGCTTCCAGAACACACAACTTCCAGATCACATAGCATCCAGAACACACAACTTCCAGATCACACAGCTTCCAGAAAACACAGCTTCCACATCACACAGCTTCAGATAACACAGCTTCCAGAACACACAACTTTCAGATCACACAGCTTCCAGAACACACAGCTTCCAAATCACACAGCTTCCAGAACACACAGCTTCCAGAAAACACAGCTTCCAGATGACACAGCTTCAACAGCACACAGCCTTACCAGTGTTTCATCTTTATTAGATAAGCATTTAATAATACAAGAATATTGGGAAAACAGTGGGGTCACACACACATACAACAGATTTTTTTTATTTAAAGAATCGCCTAAAATATTTAAGAGAATAAAAAACATACAGTATTTATATTTAAAGATTAAAACAAAAACAGTAAATTATGTTTTGCACACCTGGTTGCACACTAGACCCATATTACTACTCTTTGTATTGCTGGTATTGTGCGTATGAGTGGGATAAACCTCATAGGATGATTAAGGATGAGAGTATTGTCCTGGAAAAACTTGTAGTAATTGGACTAAAGATCACCCGATTCCAAACAATCATAAAATGGCATTTGTGATACAATCAGTGGCGTAAGTTCGTCACAGTTGCCCGGAGGCAAGATAAATATTGGCGTCCCCCTATTTCCTATATTAAGATAAATATATGTATGTATGTGTGCGTGTGTGTATATGGAGTGTTCTGAAAAAAATGTATATACTGTATTTATACATTTTAATTGTCTTTTATTTTAAATGACACATTTCTTAGCAGTCATACCCAGGATTAGAACCCATTACCTGTTACACTAACAGCAGACACTTTACTGATGGAGTTATTTGCTCCTGTAGAGGAAGCATCAGAATTCTAACTATATGAAGTTACGTGTGATTGTCAGAGAAGTATCTTCATATAGTTAAAATTCTCATATTTCCTATACAGGAGCAAACCGCTTCATCAGTAAGGTGTCTGCTTCCAGTGTAATAGGTTGTGGTTTCTAATCCTGGGTGTGATACTTGTAAAATGTGTATATTCAGTATAATAAAGAGGGTGTGATATGTAAGGTCCAGGGACCAGTGAGGAAGTCGGCCACTGAAAAGACAGCGACAGATATCAACTAACTTAATTCAATGGTGTCACAGAATGGGAGGAGAGGTGCCCCCCTTCAGAGCAGAAGCCCGGCGGCAGATGACTCCGTTGCCTCCCAGAGTTCTGCCTCTGGATACAATTATGTGCATAAAATGGCATTTGATAAGATTCCATAAACTAAACTATTAATCCAAGGGTTTTATCTAACAGGGACTTTATAATCTCTTCCATAAACACAATAAACAATTTTGTAAACTTTTAAAAGTTGAAGTAAAATAGCATATTCCATTGTAAATAAAGTAAAATGACGTAGATATCTGGGATGCAGTTAAGATAAACAATATCATATGACTCAAAATAATATGTCTACAACAGGGATTCCATTAAAAATAGAAGTTCTAAATGCAAGGCAGTGAGCCTGAGGTGTACATAACTTATCCGTAATGTCAACAGTATTTTATTATACAGTAGTTTTTCTCTGTGTCGACAGTTTCAAGTTTGGAATGTTTCTAATGAACAGCTCATAGAACTGTTGACATATTCAGTACTGTTGCTATAAGGTTGTGCATGCACTTGTTTCTTTTTCTCCATGTAAAGGTGAGTGTAAGCTTTCTCTACAGTGTTCCCTCTATTTTCATATATACTGTATGTACAGGATTCTTATGGTGCTCTACAGTGCCATAACTAGACATTTTAATGCTGCGTGCAAGAAACGGCATTGGTACCCTCCCCCCCACCCCTTATTTAAAATAGGGGCAGTGCGCGCCATAGGCGTGGCTTCATGGGGAAGGGGTGTGGCCACAAAATAATACCAATTCATATTACGGTGCCATTATTCAAATTACTTCAAACAGTAGTGTCACTACACCAGGTAGAGCCCCTTTTACACATTACGGCAGACAGCATCCCCTTTTTATACATTACGGCAGACAGTGTCCCCTTTTTACACATTACGGCAGTCTGTCTTCCTTTTTACACATTACGGCACACAGCGTCCCCCTTATTACACATTACGGCAGACAGCGTCCCCTTTTTACACATTACGACATCCAGTACCCCTTTTTACACATTATGGCAGACAGCATCCCCCTTTTTACACATTACAGCAGCCAGTGTCCCCCTTTTTACACATGACGGCAGCCAGCATCCCCCTTTTCACACGTTACGGCAGGATGGATAGATAGATAGATACCTACCAGTGGAAAAAATCTGCGGCACTCGGAGTCTTTACTGCAAAAAATGTGTGTTTACACAAACATCCCAACCAACGTTTCGGGGCTCACACGCCCCTTTGTCAAGGTGAACAGAAATGAAGACAGATTAAACACCACTTACCTATATACCTAAGAAGAAGCCCGCCGTGAAGGAAGCGCCGCCCGCCGCCGCGTTCTCTGGCTCTGGTGCAGGCTTGCTGTAGACGCGGACTGATGACGTGGCGCCGTGTAGCCATGGCAACCGGAACAACAGAGTGCGCGTCAGCGCGCGCTGGAAAAGTAAACAGTGGCACAAAATTACAGAACCCCTATGATCACTACGTATTGCTGACAACAGTTATATGGTTGTTATAGGGTACACTAAAGAACTATTACACGCTGTATTAAACACTATAGCGGGTTAACCGAGCCGAGGGAGGCCCGCTCCTGGATTGAATGTGTGTGTGATGAAGCGACCTGGGGAACGAGTGGTATGGACTGTGTGAAATAGAATGAAATAAAGCGGACTGTGTCCAGTTATGAATGTGGCAATGTCAAAAAAAGCGTTGTGAACTGTATATGTTGTGACTACCTGAAAATGATTAAAATGAAAAGGTGCTGTGAATGAGGGCCTGTGTGTTTACACAAACATCCCAACCAACGTTTCGGGGCTCACACGCCCCTTTGTCAAGGTGAACAGAAATGAAGACAGATTAAACACCACTTACCTATATACCTAAGAAGAAGCCCGCCGTGAAGGAAGCGCCGCCCGCCGCCGCGTTCTCTGGCTCTGGTGCAGGCTTGCTGTAGACGCGGACTGATGACGTGGCGCCGTGTAGCCATGGCAACCGGAACAACAGAGTGCGCGTCAGCGCGCGCTGGAAAAGTAAACAGTGGCACAAAATTACAGAACCCCTATGATCACTACGTATTGCTGACAACAGTTATATGGTTGTTATAGGGTACACTAAAGAACTATTACACGCTGTATTAAACACTATAGCGGGTTAACCGAGCCGAGGGAGGCCCGCTCCTTGATTGAATGTGTGTGTGATGAAGCGACCTGGGGAACGAGTGGTATGGACTGTGTGAAATAGAATGAAATAAAGCGGACTGTGTCCAGTTATGAATGTGGCAATGTCAAAAAAAGCGTTGTGAACTGTATATGTTGTGACTACCTGAAAATGATTAAAATGAAAAGGTGCTGTGAATGAGGGCCTGTGAGGAACAGGAGGAAGGGGAAGGGGGGGGTTTGGGACAGGGAAAGGGGGAAAAAAGGTGAGGAAAAAAGAAGAAAGAAAAAAGGAAAAAGGAAAAGAGAAAAGAAAAGAAAAGGGAATAGAACCGGGAAAAGCTGCCTGGCAGTGCTAACTATGTGGAACAGTGTGCATGGTGGAATGTCAAAAATGGTCAAATGTCAATGGAATGTGCGGCATGCTGAAAAAATGCTGTGAAATCGATGGGAGTGGAACGGACGTTCCCCCGGCTGGAAACCCGCCCAAGGTAGAAAAAAGGAAAGAAAAGCCTGTCAATGCTAGTTCTAACAAAATAACTTAATATAGTATCTTAAACAATGTCGCCAGTAGTAGGTATGCAATGGCTGATTGTAGTTGCTTCGATGGGTCCCTCGACCCTCATAGGAATACATTCCACGGCATTATCTTGTTGAGACCGTTAGATAGATAGATAGATAGATAGATAGATAGACAGAATAGTTGATACTTACCTTCTCTCCACTGGCTCAGGCAGTCAGGCTCCTCAGTGCTGGCAGCTCCAGAAGCAGGGGAGAAGGAAGAGGAGGGAGGGTAGTCCGGAGCTACAGCAGCTCAGTGTAATTGGTAGCGGCGCCACATGCAGCTGTCCCTCTCCTTCCACATAGGCTGGCCACCACCGCTGTGAATGCTGGGATGAGGGAAGCGCATCCCAGTATTCAATGTGGCGGCAGCCAGCCAATGTGGAAGGAGAGAGACAGCTGCAGCGCCGCCGCTACCAATTACATAGCGCTGCTGCAGCTCCCTCCTCCCCCTCCTTCCTCTTCCTTCTCAGCTGCCCGGGATCTGCTCCTCGTCCTCTTTTCCTTCAGCACACACACTCTTGGAATGCGGGCAGTTGCGCCCTCAGGGCCAGTGCCGTAACTATGCATTTTAGTGCTGTGTGCAAGAAACGACATTGGCGCCCCCCATGTAAGATAGGGGCAGTGTGCGTCGTAGGCGCGCGAAAAATATATAGGGCGTGGCTTCACGGGGAAGGGGCGTGGCCACAAAATAATAGCAATTCATACTACGGTGCACAGTAGTCTACATTATTCAAATTATGCTGCACAGTAGCGCCACTACACCAGGTAGAGCCCCTTTTATACATTACAGCAGACAGCATCCCCCTTTTTACACATTACACCAGACAGTCTCCCTTTTAACACATTGCGGCAGCCAGCGTCCCCTTTTTTACACATTACAGCAGACAGCGTCCCCTTTTTTAACATTTCGGCAGACAGCGTCCCCTTTTTACACATTACAGCATACAGCGTCCCCGTTTTTACACATTACGGCAGATAGTGTCCCCCTTTATACACATTGCAGCAGCCAGTCCCCCTTTTTACATATTGCGGCAGCCAGTCCCCATTTTTTACACATTGCGGCAGCCAGTCCCCCTTTTTACACATTGCGGCAGCCAGTCCCCCTTTTTACACATTGCGGCAGCCAGGCCCCCTTTTTACACATTGCGGAAGCCAGTCCCCCTTTTTACACATTGCGGCAGCCAGGCCCCCTTTTTACACATTGCGGCAGCCAGTCCCCCTTTTTACACATTGCGGCAGCCAGGCCCCCTTTTTACACATTGCGGCAGTCAGTCCCCCTTTTTACACATTGCGGCAGCCAGGCCCCCTTTTTACACATTACGGCAGCCAGGCCCCCTTTTTACACATTGCGGCAGCCAGTCCCACTTTTTACACATTGCGGCAGCCAGGCCCCCTTTTTACACATTGCGGCAGCCAGGCCCCCTTTTTACACATTATGGCAGACGGTGTCCCCCTGAGAGAGAGAGAGAGAGAGAGAGAGAGAGAGAAAGAGAGATACATACTTACCATCTCCACGCTGACAGGCTCCTCGTGCAGCTCCCTCGGTGCAGGCAGGTGAGAAGGAGGAGGAGGGAGGGGGACTGGAGCCGCAGCAGCGCTATTTTATTGGTAGTAAGCGCCGCTGCAGCATCCCCCTCTCCTTCCGTATTGGCTGCCCGGCGCTGCTGTGGATGCTGGGATGGAGGAACCGCATCCCAGCATCCACAGCAGTGCCGGGCAGCCAATACGGAAGGAGAGGGTGTTGCTGCAGCTGCGCTTACTACCAATGAAATAGCGCTGCTGCGGCTCCAGTCCCCCTCCCTCCTCCTCCTTCTCACCTGCCCGGCGCTGTAGCTCTCCTCCACAGCGCGGCAGCGGCGCACGGCGCAGACTTCAGAGGCATGTAATGAGTTAAATTGACTCATTACATGCCGCTGACCGTGCGCCCTCAGGGCAACTGCGCTGTGTGCCAAGCCCACTTGGCACACACGTAGTTACGGTCCTGCTCAGGGCGACTGCACTGTGTGCCAGGCACACCTGGCACACATGTAGTTGCAGCTGTGGTGTTCTTGCACGTAAGACTCACAGCCAAGCAACACTCATTGGATGGAAAGTGAGACCCAGGGAATATTCACTCTGATGGGAACTAGAGGCACAGAAGTTTAGTATTGGACTGGGACATGAAGGGTCCATCAGGTTAATTCAGTTATAGGGGCCGATGTTTAGTTGTGTGGATAGCCACTACATAGGTTTGCCCAACCATTAGAGAGTGCATGGTCTGGGCTTCTTTATAAATATATATAGTAAATACTGCTAGTGCATGCATGATAGTATACCAGATTAATAACAGGAATGCGCTGTAGAAAATAGACTGAAGTCCTGTGCAGTATAATGTAACATTACATATGTATAGTGTGTAACTCAAGTGCACAGTCTGGAACCTGATACCTAGAGGTGGATGTGGGCCCACAGGCAGTGGGCCCCCCCGAGGGGTTCTTCTGTACCCCTGTGGGCCAGTCTGACCCTGGCTCTGACCTTTCCACAGTGGATACTAGTAACTTTGCCTCCGACCTCCTGGGACTTTCGGTACTTAGATGCTCCAGACCACTGAACTGTGTAGTCATGCACACAATGCATTTGTTATGTAGCTGGAAAAGAAACGACTGTAGCATTGCCTGCCTGTTTCTTTTGCAATTTACACCCTCAGCCCATCACTCACCAGCACAAAAAATAATTGTTTGCTGCACTTTGTGGAAGGACCCACCACTATTTTCACTTTGCAAAAACACCTTCATTTTCCAAATTAGCGATTTATGAAATTCTGTGTGAATTGTGAAATTGCATGCAAATTAGGCAGCAAAAGCAAAAATAAATTTTGCGAGGACTCATAAATCTTTATGTCTCTTTAAAGTAATAAAACAATTGGTCATCTGATTGGTAGCCAACTCAAAAGTACATTTTAGGGACAGTTAAAAATATTATAAAATGTATCAATTTAATATTCAAATAGCAATATTTAAAAGTTTATTTCAATGCAATTTATTTTTAGTACAAGGGAAAAAAATCCCTAATTTGTATTTCAATGGGAAAGCCAAAACATATTATTTAAATACAAAGTAAACCATTTATAATTAAAAAGATAGTCAAACTTAATCAAATGAAACCAGTAAAAAAATATGAAAGCGAATGAGTTTCCCAAATAATTCTTATGTTACTTTGCAGCCTGGTGGTGTCTGCTCCCTTATAACATTTCACCTTACAAATACCCCTGGATCCACTACAGTCAATGTCAAGTTAGCAGTTTTCAAGGGGCCAGAGGTGAGATGCCAATATACATAAGGTGATAATGCACCAGCCAGTCAGCTCCTGTCATTTTTCAAATCCAGCCTGGAACTTGACTTAGGAGACCATTGGCTGGTGCTTTATCACCTTCCACTTTATCACTTCACCAGGCTTAATAAATCTGCCCCATGCAGGTTCCTGATTGGACGAAGACACTGACACATGCATATGCAGGATTTCAATCAGGAATTATGAAATAAATATCACGGTCCTAGGGGAGGGACTCCCAACAAACAGCTTACTAGCAGCAGGCTAAAAAGTGAAAAACTTCTTTAATTTAGGAGAACCTAGGAAAATTAAAAGTGTGTAGTTTTTACAGTTATGAATTCCAGAATGTGCAGGAGTAATACAGTAACTATGACAAAGATACACTCAAGCATCAAACATTTCAATTGAGAAAAACAAAAAAGATATAAATAGAATACAGTAGCTAACAAATTTTATGTGAAAAGTTAATGAGTTTACAAGTATCAAACTATCAAACATTAATAGTTCAGCATGGTTCTGCAGCAGCCAACTCTACTCTCTGTGAACTACTAGGGTGTATGGTAAACAATATCCTAATCAGATATTTGATCATGAAGCAATCATAACTACTCACATTTGGTTGATTTTTTTTTTCTGACTGACTTCAAATACAAATTTACAATACATTTATATTTAACATTTTTATAGTCACTGCAGTTAAAGAACAAATAATGTAAAATCACAGTATGATGTTTCTCTCTCTTTAAGAGAATATCTCTGTGCCTCAAATGTTCAAGAAAATGTAAGTAGAGGGGCAGATGTATTATAGTGGCATGGATCGTGCCACTATAGCACTTCCTGCTTCTTCTCATTACCGAGGCAAAGCAGCAACCTATACCGACAAGATGTATTAACTAACATCTTCTCTGCTGGAGCGGGGGAATGAAAACTGTGTTGCTCCCCCTGGCTGGCTCCACTGGGCATGCGCAAGATCTCGCTACTCTCTCGAGATCTCACATGCAGCCCGGACCTGACAGCTGCCCCAGCCAGTGGTGTACGGGCAATGACAACTGCAGCTGTTGAAATTGATAGCTGCAATGTTGGAATGGTCAGTGCAACTGACCATTCATACAGTACATTGCCCTGCACATGGTCTTGCTAGCTTACAGAAGATAGCAACACCATTAATGACAGGGGCACCAATGTCACTGAGCACACACTGTCGCTGTAATACAGAGGGGAGAAGTGGTATCGGCGCACATTATGTGCACTGGTATTACTTCTCCGCCACAGTGGAGGATCATACATCTACCCCAGAGTTTACTGTGACTCATAATACAACTGTGCACGGAGTTGTGGCTGTGTAAGGCCTATTCTACAGTCAGCCTTCACTTACTACAAGGTATTGCTAGGTTGCATGGGCTGGATGAGGGACTAGCTTACATGTATATACAGCAAAAATATAATAAGAAGTTTGTGTGTTTTAAGTTAAATGTATAAGGATTACCTTGATACACATGATACAGTACATGTACACATGATAATAAAATATATGTTACTTATATTATTATTATTATTATTATTATTACAATCATGGATGTCCCAGATTAAAGGTCAAGCCTACATACAGTATAAGATATTACTCATATTACTTATTCATTTAGTGTACTGTATAATGTCCAATGGTGCTAAACACCCAAGATAGATAGATAGATAGATAGATAGATAGATAGATAGATAGATAGATAGATAGATAGAACCCCTCTCTGTTCTCATCGTTGTATCTTCCCAACACACTGCTGGAATGTGCCCCCTATGCCAGTAGTATCAGGCATAGTAGGGAATTCAATTGTTGTTTTCACTGGTAGAGAGCAGATGGTGCCCAACAGAGCTATTCAATTGTAGCTCCGTACTGGACCATTGGCTGCTAACACCAGCATTTTAGCTCGCACCACACGGGAGTGGTAAACTAAAGTGTGTGAAAAGTGACCGGTTTGAGCGCTCAAACAGGAATTTATGCATATAAACCCGACATCTCTAGGCCGCGATCAGTGCAAAAAAAATAAAAAAAATTAATTGCACCCCACAATCTCCCATCATTTTAGATGGGAGATCATGTGCGCCAAATGATTTAATCCCCCCATAGTGTCACAATCTACTCACTTGCACTGCAGTCTAAAGAGAAAGGGTCCTGGATGGAGACTGCACATAGGTCTCCTCCTCTCTTAATACACTGCTGATGGTGGTGATATAATGTTGCTGACATGCATAGGGTAAGCATGAATAGATCACAGGGTGGCCCCAAAACTCATTCCTTGTCGAGTGCCCCATGGGATCTTAATCCAGCTCTGTTAAGGTATGTTCGGTAAGTAATGCCAGGCAATCCAAACTTCAGAGAATTTGTCTACATACCCTCTGTTTTGGAACTTCTTTTTAACTATTAGTTTTAGTTTTAATTCCTTGTCTCTGGTATTTTTATTACACAGATATGAACATGTACACTAATATAATGTTTTATTTTATCTTCTTATAAGCAACAATTTATTGTTTATAATATCTATGTAATAGTATCTAACTATTTATGAGCTTCTGAATTGCTGGTTATTATGAAGTTGCCTTTTTATTGTTTTGTTGTCTTTTTGTTTATTTATACTAGTAGTTTTCCAAATTTTAGAGTGCTTGTTGTCAGCAACAAAATTGTTACAGAACAATGACAAACATTTCCAATAAACCTGTTCTAAAGAGGGTTACATGGTGTCTGTGGCTATTTCCTCTACATCAGAGCTTCAAAATAGCTTCCTAATTCACTCTTTCCTCATAGTCATTGTTCCCTATAAAGACTTATATATTTCTGGTCTTATCTGCTGAATCATTCGTCCATCAAACTTCGATAACACTGGGAAAGTCCATGGCCTATTAAATGTGTAAAGATAGATCGCTTTATTCATCAATGAATTTCAGCAGATGTTTGAAATGCCAAATTAGAAAAACTAATGTTCTGAAACCATAGAATTTTCCCCTTTTTAATAAAAGTGTAATATGCTGGCTTTTATTCTCTGTCCATGCTCATCTGTTCATTGAATATATTGAGTGAAATCTTTAAATGCCACCACATTTTAATGCCCAAGCAAGCAATTATATGGCCAGCGATTACATTCTGTGTTCTACTAACAAGACATGATTTACATAAATAGTCACCTCTTTTATTTCCTCCAAAACCTATCTGCTGTCTGGACAGCATTGCTTTAACATTAACTCTTAAAAAGTTTTTTTTTATTTTTAAGTATTTATCATTTCCTTTTTATTAAGCTACTTCTCTGGCCCCACATTAAGGGGTACATTTATTAAGTGGTTGCTTCAGCAGGACATTTAAGAAGGTAATACTATTCAAAGCAAAATACATCCTGCACATAGGGATCAGTTTGGCAGTTTAGAAATATTTAAAAATGGGGGGAAAAAAACAATGTGGGGTCCCCCCTAAAGTATAACCGGCCCTGGGCTCCTTAAAAAAAAAAAAACAGTATGCACATACCATGAAAGTAAAAGTTTAAAAAACACCCCTGCACACTTACACATACTTACCTGCACTCACTGTAGCCATTCACGTCCCCTTCTCCAGTAGCATCCACTACACCTATAAAAAAAAATTCCATACTTACCTATACTTGGTGTAGATCAGGTCCGCTTCGGTATATGTAGGTATCCAGGGGGTTAAAAAATAACAAACCGAATTTCTCCAACCAATGGACTGAGAAGCCCTATGTGTTAAATGCCAGCCTCCACATGACTGCTGTCACTAGAAGATCCAACAACTAATCAGCAGCCGCTTCCAAAGCAATAGTGCACTGATTGGCTGTATGGCCAGGCTGTCAATCACTGCTTTCCCCATTGAAGTCTATAGAGCGGCACCGCAACATTGTATTCTATGATGAGAACAACAAGGTTACTAGAGGACAACCTTGTGATACCAATTTTAGGATACAATGTAGCTGTCAATCACTGCTTCTCTTATTGAAGTCTATGGAGCACCTCTGACTCAGGAATGTGCGGTGAGGAAAATGGCTGTGGAGGCACTGGTTAGTAACAGAGACAGATTTACACACAACATATGAGACCAAGGGTCAGGGCTGGTGCAAGGGTGTTCGGCGCCCTCCTGCAAACTATAAATTGTGCCCTCCCTCCCTTAACTCAGGGACAACATGCGTCACAAAAGAGGGGTGTGGTCTCAAAAGGAAGGAGTGCGGACACACTTCCCAATTAAAATTAGGCCACACTGTAGCACAATTTTATTCATATTACACTGTACGTATTCCCCATGATTCATATTACGCGACATAGTAGTGTCCCTTATACTTATGTCCAGCATTGCCTGGGTTTCTGTTTATTTTTTTAAGCTATTATCCCCAGCACTGCCTGAGGATATTTTTTCTTCTCTCTTTTTACTCCTCTCTCTCAGCACCCCCTTTCCCTTTCTTACTCCCACTACTTTGAGAGTTACTGTACAGGGAGGGTGAGGGCAGGGACACTGAGGGGGAGATACAGGGAGGGTGAGGGGAGGGACGCTGAGGGGGAGATACAGGGCGGGTGAGAACAGGGACACTAGGAGGGAAGGGGGGTGACATGGCACACACAATTTAACTTAGGGGGAGGGGGAGATATGGCACACACTTTAGCTAGGACGGGAGGGGGTAGACATGGCACACACTTTAGCTAGGAGGAGAGGGGGGACATGGCACACACTTTAGCTAGGAGGGGAGGGGGGACATGGCACACAGTTTAGCTAGGAGAGGGGACATGGCACATACTTTAGCTAGGAGGGGACGGGTGAGACATGGCACACACTTTAGCTTGGGGGAGGGGGAGACATGGCACACATTTTAGCTGGAGGGGAGGAGGAGATATTACACACACTTTAGCTAGGAGGGGGACATGGCACACACTTTATCTAGGAGGGGCGTGACATGGCACACACTTTAGCTAGGAGGTGGGACATGGCACACACTTTAGCTAGGAGGGGAGGGGGAGACATGGCACACACTTTAGCTAGGAGGGGGGACATGGCACACACTTTAGCTAGGAGGGTGGACATGGCACACACTTTAGCTGGGGGGGGGGTGAACATGGCACACACTTCAGCTAGGAGGGGAGGGGGGAAATGGCACACACTTTAGCTAGGAGGGGAGGGAGGATATGGCACACACTTTAGCTTGGGGGGAGGGGGTGATATGGCACACACACTTAAGCTAGGAGGTGATGGAGAGAGATGGTCCATACTACAGCTTGAAGGGGGGGGACATGGTCCACACTTTAGCTAGGAGTGGGGGAGGGTGTGACATGCTGACACATACTGTATACTGGAGTCCGTTGGCCCGCACGCTGCAGCATGAGGAGACAGACAAGGGATGGCAGAGGCAACAGTGTAGTGTACACAATTACTGTTAGTTAGAGCCTTTCCCCAGTCCCCGTTGGCTCCCGCTCCACCCACACCACACCTCCTCCTCCCTGTACGCTGATAACAGTAGACAAAGTAGGCTGATCCGCTGCTGCTGCACTGTGTCTAACATCATGCCGGCCCCACCCGCCCCCCTCCACAGTCCACTGCTCCCTGTTCCCGCACTGGCCACAGTCGGACTGGCTCTGCTTCACTTCTTCATGCAGTTGTCACCGCTGGCAGCCGGCAGCAGCACACATCAGCAAGGTCGCATAGCAGGGAGAGTGTCTCTCCGACCCCACGCCTCCCTGCTTTGCAGACCTTGCTGAGCCTGCCAAGGGTTCATGTGGGCATTACACAAAGGCATAGTTAAATTTCAAAAGAGAGAAAAAGGAATCAACTTTCTACCAGCAGCACTCTTTCCCATTCCACAAACAGAAATATATATTTTTTCCTAGATTATAGCATAAATACTTTATTGATAAACCTTATAAAAATCTAAGATTTTTTTTCTTTCTTTATAGCCAATACCCATATGTGATATGTGTTTATTCAATATTATCACATATGATGTATTATATGTCCCCCTAAAGTATGGGGTCATGCAAAGTGAAGTATAAAAATTGATAGAGATAGAATAAAGTGTAGAAAGTACATAAATAAAACTTTATTTGGTGTGAAAAAATAAAAATGTGATTTAAAAGAAAATGCTTGTGCGCTGTCTTTAGTCTGTATGATGATTTTTACCTGTAATGTTTTTAAAATTATTATTCTGCTTATACATAACAGCTAGATTATTTCTAGCAGTGATGTCTGATGGTGGCAATAAATGTAACAATGTTATATCTGATATTTATGGATTCCTATTTCAGTAGTTAGAAGTTGTTACATTTGTTGCTTTCCTTTAGCTAAATAGAGACGTTTATAAGAGCATTACAGTGTTCTGTATGTTCTTGGTTTCTTCATGCAATATGACTGGGTATATGCCTGATTTACAAATACTGAATTAATCCAGCTCTTAATACAATTAGTAAATATGATAGATAATATACTGAATAATAACAGCTTTATTTAAAATTCAGATAATGCCTGGAGCTGTGCAAACGTATATGCCTATTGTCCTTATATATAGAGCAGAAAAAAATCCTGCTATATTGTTGCATCCTACTGTATCAAGTGATTTCTATTGCGTATTCCTACATATTCCCCATGCTCATATAATGTTAAATGACATGGGTACAAATTCTGCTACCTATTTCTAATTTGTTATTAACATTAAAGCTGTAAAATTTGTTCACCAATGTTTTAATTGGTTATATGGCTAACCAATCTATGTGGCTGTATTCCTTAGCAAAACCATATGGTGCCTCAATTTCCTCTCATTCAATCATACATGCATAGTAACATAATATCTAAGGTTGAAAAAATACAATTTGTCCATCGAGTTCAACCTATTTGTGATCTCCAATGCAGGATTATTTTGGTCTAAAATTTTCTCTGATGCTGGTCAGCCGTTTCATTTTATCCCCCTTTTTATAGTAACTATAGTGCGCGACTATGTACCATAACCCTGTATATCATTATCTATTAGGGATTTATCTAACCCATTCTTAAAGGTGTTGACTGAGTCTGCCATTACAACTCCCTCAGGCAGGGAATTCCAAACACGTTACCGTGAAAAAGCATTTACGCCGCATTGTGTGGAATCTTCTCTCCTCTAACCTAAGTGAGTATCAACAAGTCCTCTGTGCTGATCTTAACAAAAACAGGTCCCGTGCAAGCTCTGTATATTGTCCCCTTATATATTTCTAGATGTTGATCATGTCCCCTCTTAGTCTCCTCTTTTCCAGTGTAAACATGCCTAGCCTTGCCAGCCTTTCTTCGGATTCCAGCGTCTCTATGCCCTTAATTAGTTTGGTTGCCCGCCTCTGAACCTTTTCTTGCTCCAGGATATACTTTTTGTAGTATGGTGCCCAAAATTGTACACAGTATTCAAGATGTGGCCTCACTAGTGATTTGTATAATGGGAGTATAACACTCTCGTCCCTTGTGTCAATTCCCCATTTTATGCATGCTAATATCTTATTAGACTTCTTTGCTGCAATCCTACTTTGGGTACTGCTGCTTAGTTTGCTATCTATGAGAACACCTAAGTCCTTATCCAGTACAGAATACCCTAATTTTACTCCATTTAATATGTAGGCGTTATTTTTGTTCTTGCTACCACAGTGCATTACCTTACACTTGTTTGTATTGAAGCGCATTCTCCATCTGGCTGCCCATGCTTCTAGTTTACCTAAGTCATTCTGAAGAGACTCAGCATCCTCATCCGTATTTATAACCTTACACAATTTGGTATCGTCTGCAAAAATTGACACCATGCTCTCTAGACCTTCTGCTAGGTCATTAATGAAAATGTTGAACAATAGTGGTCCTAGTACAGAGCCTTGTGGCACACCACTTATCACTTCAGTCCAATTTGAAAATGATCAATTAACCACTATGCGCTGCTCCCTATTATCTAACCAATTTTTAACCCAAGTGCATATTGTGCTCCCTCGCCCTATTTCTTGTAGCTTATAGATAAGTCGCATGTGTGGTACTGTGTCGAAAGCTTTGGCAAAGTCTAAAAAGATTACATCTACCTCCTTACCCTGATCAAGGTTAGCACTTACTGTTTCATAAAAGCCAAGCAAATTGGTTTGACATGATCTTGCCTTTCTCAAATCCATGTTGATTCCTTTTAATAACCTTATTGTCTTCAAGGAACTTCTGAATATCATCCCTTAGAATACCTTTCAATACTTTCCACACTATTGATGTAAAACTAACTGGTCTATGATTACCCAGTTCAGTATTACTTCCCTTTTTGAATATAGGCACTACTTTCGCTATACGCCAGTCCTTGGGAACCATACCTGATATAACTGAATCTTTAAAGATCATAAATAGCGGTTTTCCAAGTTCGGAGTGAAGCTCCATTAGAACCCTTGGGTGAATCCCTTCAGGACCCGGTGACTTATTAATCTTTAAATGTTTTAATCGATCACAGACTACCTCCTCACTTAAATACTGTAAGTACTTATCAGTGGGATATTATCATTATTGAGATTGTGTGTTAGTCCCTGAATTTGGTCCTCTCTTGTAAATACCATTGAAAAAAACTCATTTAGTTTGTCCACTATGTCATTATCATTTTTGATTAAGACTCCCAACTTGTCTTTTAAAGGGCCTATGCTCTCCTTCTTTAATCTCTTGTTATTGATGTATTTAAAGATTTTTTTGGGATTCACTTTGCTTTCCTTTGCTACTAGTTTTTCAGTTTCTACTTTAGCAGCTCTTATTTCTTTCTTGCTTATTTTGTTACAGTCCTTATAGTGCTGAAATTATTCTGCATTCCTGTCAGATTTGTATTTTTTAAATGCACGCCTTTTCTTGCCCATAAGTTCCTTTATCTTTTTGTTAAGCCACATCAGTTTGTGATTTTTATTCCTTTTTTTACTGCTCATAGGAATAAATTTGAGAGTATTTTTAGCTAGCAGTGATTTTAATACATCCCATATCCCCATAGTATTTTTTCCTAGAAACAAAATATCCCATTCAATATCCCTTAAAGCTTCCCTCATCATGTCAAAGTTGGCTTTGCTAAAGTTTACAGTCCTAGTTGAGCCAGTATAGGGCTGTTTATAAAAACTGATATTGAATGTGACCATATTGTGGTTGCTGTTTCCTATGGGCTCCCCTACCATAATACTTGATACCAATTCCCCATTGTTTGTTAATACCAGGTCTAAGATTGTATTGTACCTGGTAGGTTCCTTGATTAGTTAAACTAAGAAGTTATCATTTAATGTGTTTAAAAACATATTACCCCTAGCAGTATCACATGATCATTTTTCCAGTTTATCTCTGGATTGTTAAAATCTCCCATCACTACTATGTCTCCTACTCCTGCTGCTCTTTCAATTTGCTTTAGTAACAATTCCTTATCAGATAAATTAACACCAGGCGGCCTGTAGCATGAACCCAATACTAACTTTTTATTCCCTTTTCCCCGCTTGCAATTTTCTACCCATAACGTTTCAACAGTGTCTACAGTCCCCTCCTGCATATCTTCCCGTATATCAGGTTTTAAATTTTTTTTTTGTAAAGACACACCCCTCCACCCCATTTATTTAGTCTGTCTCTCCTAAACAGAGTATAACCCTCTAGATTGACTGTCATGGCATAGCACATAAAGATTTAACTCCTGGTTAATACCTCTGTATAATCAGTATTAATCTCATTTGCTATACTATTGCCATCGCATTAATTAATTGTTATAGCTAAACACACAGGATTAGATGTTTCTAATTGTAACAGTTCTGACAGCTTACAGCGATGCCTATGCGCATTTCACTTCTATTACGGTTTGTCAGGGCTATAGACTATGATTATTACTGATTATACAGAGGTATTAACCAGGAGTTAAATCTTTATGTGCTATGCATTGAGTCCTATATAATTATATAACCTATAACTAAAGGTCCTCTTGCAGAACAGTGATTCTATAAAACTACTGTATGTTGTATCCATCTAGCTATATGTGAAATATTTATAATTCTCATGTATAGTTCTATGATTATATGAGAGGAAATTAAGGTACCATATAGTTTTGCTAAGGAATACATGGATCGGTTAGGCATATAACCAATTAAAACATTGGTGAACAAATATTACAGCTTTAATGTTAATAACAAATTAGAAATAGGTACCAGAATATATACCCATGTCATTTAACATTATATGAGCATGGGGAATATGTAGGAATACGCAATAGAAATCACTTGATACATTAGGACGCAACAAAATAGCAGGAATTTTTTCTGCTCTATATATAAGGACAATAGGCATATACGTTTGCACAGCTCCTGGCATTATCTGTATTTTAAATAAAGCTGTTATTATTTAGTATATTATCTAGCATATTTACTAATTGTATTAATAGCTGGATTAATTCAGTATTTGTAAATCAGGCATATACCCAATCATATTACATGAAGATACAAAAGAACTTACAGAACACTTTAATGCTGTTATAAACATCTCTATTTAGCTAAAGGAAAGCAACAAATGTAACAACTTCTAACTACTGAGATAGGAATCCATAAATATCAGATATAACGTTGTTACATTTATTGCCACCATCAGACATCATTGCTAGAAATAATCTAGCTGTTATTTATAAGTAGAATAATAATTTTAAAAACATTACAGGTAAAAATAATCATACAGACTAAAGACAGCGCCCAAGCATTTTCTTTTAAATCACATTTTTATTTTTTCACACCAAATAAAGTTTTTTTATGTACTTTCTACACTTTATTCTATCTCTATCAATTTTTATACTTCACTTTGCATGACCGCATACTTTAGGGGGACATATAATACATCATATGTGATAATATCAAATAAACACATATCACATATGGGTATTGGATAAAAAGAAATAAAAATAAATTATTAGATTTTTATAAGGTTTATCAATAAAGTATTTATGCTATAATCTACAAGAAAAATTATATTTCTGTTTGTGGAATGGGAAAGAGTGCTGCTGGTAGAAAGTTGATTCCTTTTTCTCTCTTTTGAAATTTCTTTATGCATACTGAATCAACTAGCAGCACCATCCTCACGTATTTCATGTTAAAATATTCCCTTATTGTAAACATAATATATCACATGATATACATTCCTAATAGACTTTTCTGTAATAAATACTGTATCCTGGTGCGATGTTTCTATTTATAGATACAAAGGCATAGTTGCCTACTTTCTGGCTGCTCCCTCCACATAGAAGGGGGGCGTGGAGGAGGCGGGCCGGGGGCGCGGTGACATGTACAATATACTGCTGGAAATTTGGTGAGTTTTGATCAGAGATGTGCAGAAAAGGTAGGCAGGGTATTTTTTATACACTTTAAATAGTCAAAACTCTGGTGTATATGTTAGTATGACAGGAAAGGCTCTGCCTCACTTCACTGCATGTCATTGGGCTCTGTCCATGAATACAATTGCAGTATGACAGGGGCACCACAAATTGTCTCTGCTGCTATCTGCCTGTTTGAATAAGCCGAGACAGTACTGGCAAGGAGAGTACTGTGGGGCCTTTAGAGGCTTCGTGGACCCAGGACGTTGGTTAAATGGAGCTTGACTGGTTATGTAAAAGACCACATTTTGGCCCTCATTTCGAGGTGTTTGCTCGCTAGCTACTTTTAGCAGCTTTGCACACGCTAGGCTGCTGCCCTCTGGGAGTGTATCTTAGCTTAGCAGAATTGCGAACGAAAGATTAGCAGAATTGCTACTAAAAATTTTCAAGCAGTTTCTGAGTAGCTCCAGACCTACTCCTAGATTGCGATCACCTCGGTCTGTTTCGTTCCTGGTTTGACGTCACAAACACGCCCTGCGTTTGGTCAGCCACTCCCATTTCTCCAGCCACTCTTGCGTTTTTACCTGGCACGCCTGCGTTTTTTAGCACACTCCCTGAAAACGGGCAGTTTCCGCCCAGAAACACCCACTTCCTGTCAATCACACTACGATCACTCGAGCGATGAAAAAACGTCGCTCGAGCTTGTGCAATTCTCCAAAGTTTTGTGTTAAATTAGTGAACGCATGCATGCTGGGTACCATGCGCATGCGCATTTTCCACCTAATCACTGCGTTGTGAAAAACGGCAACAAGCGAACAACTCGGAATGACCACCTATATGTATTAAATAATAAACACAACCTAATACACAATTTTAAGTGTGGGTTGGAGTACTTCTTTAAGAAAACATTCATGCTGGCAATAAGGTACAGTATATTACATTTGCTTTTTTCAGTCCAGCATTGTCAAAGTCTTGCAAGGTTCAACCGTATGTTTAAATCTTCCTTTTTAGTTTTACTGTAAAACATCGCAGTATGTTTTTTTTCCTGTGTATCTGTCTTTCTTATTTCTTTTTTTATTATTATTTGTTGAATGGAAAAAAGTGTTTGAGATAAAACAAGGTTTCTTCATGCAGGGAACAAGTCCATTTCTAAAGGGACCATTTCTATAGCCTGAATGAAGAGCTCGATTCCTCCTTTCACTACACAATGACCTTTCTTTTAAGGATCCAAACAAGCAGGGATGCCAATTGTTTGACTGTTTTTCTCACAGTGCAATGGATCTACAGGGAATTTTTTCTGTACCTCCCACCTTATCTTAGAGGAAAGTTGAAATGCTGTGTGGCTGTATACAGTTTATTGGTCGACTATCATACTGTGCACTGCTGGTGTGGTGAAACATTATATACTGTATATACATATAAAAGGTTTTAACAGATTATGCTGAAGAAATAAAAATAAAATACCAACTTACTTCTTAGTGGACCAGTATCCTATAATATATCTCTTACACTTAATTTAATGTAAGTAGAAAGTGAGATGTAGAAGTAAATTATTACTAGTTAACTGTTGCAGTTGGTATGGGAAATCCAAATCAAGAGTGTTTTACATTTGAGGTATCCTTGAAAAGACAAACTTTGGATGCTACAAAAAGTAGACATAAATAATTTGATAATAATACTTTATAATTGTCTTAATGAGTAAGCAGGAGACAAGAAAAGCAAGAGGAGCAGACAGGTGATAGGAGCAGGGCCGTTTCTAGCCAATTTGGCTTTCAGTGTGAATAGTAAAAAATGTGCCTCCCCCATAGACATTCTAAAATGCACCTCTCCCTCAAAGACATTCCAAAAAGTTATTTTAGAGAGGGGGCATGGCCTCGCTAAAACATGCATGACCTCGCTAAAATGGTTGTGCCTTGCAGGAAAAGACTACCTTACATCCCAGTTTTTGACCCTGCATTCTCAGACCTTGGCCACCGTAGGGAAAAAAAATTCCCCCATACAGTATTATGCCCCATACAGAAATGCTCCCTACACCATATTAAGTAATCACAGTAATGCCCCTTGCACCATATTAAGCCATACACAGTAATGCCCCTTGCACCATATTCAGCCATACACAGTAATGCCCCCTGCACCATATTAAGCCGTACACAGTAATGCCCCTTGCACCATATTAGGCCATATACAGTAATGCCCCCTGCACCATATTAAGCCATACACAGTTATGCCCCTTGCACCATATCAAGCCATACATAGTAATGCCCCTTGCACCATATTAAGCCATACACAGTAATGCCCCTTGCACCATGTTAAGCTATACACAGTAATGCCCCCTGCACCATATTAAGCCACACACCATCTTGCTCCTTAAACATTTTGCCACACACCATAATGCCCCTTAACATTATGCTACACACCAAAATGTCCCTTAAACATTATGCCCCACACCATATTACCTCTTATAACATTAGGTGTCCCTTACACCTTATTATGCTACACACAATAGTACCCATTAACACCATATTATACCCAACACAAATAGTGCCCCTTACACCATATTATTTATGCCTCACACAATAGTGCCCCTGACATCATGTTATGCCCACAAAGTAATGCACCTTATAAATTATTCTCCTACCTGTGCTCATGTCAGGGGTCACAGAGCATCCGGAAAGTATTCAGAGCACTTCACTTTTTCCACATTTTGTTATGTTACAGCCTTATTACAAACTTGAATAAATTAATTTTTTCCCCTCAAAATTCTACACACAATACCCTATAATAACAATGTGTAAAAAGTTTTTTTTAGAATTTAGCAAATTTATTAAAAATAAAAAACTAAGACATCACATGTACATTAGTATTCACAGCCTTTGCTCAATACTTTGTTAATGCACCTTTGGCAGCAATTACAGCCTCAATTCTTTCTGAATATGATGCCACAAGCTTGGCACACCTATATTTGGGCAGTTTCGCCCATTCTTCTTTGCAGCACCTCTCAAGCTCCATCAGGTTGGATGGGAAGCGTCAGTGCACAGCCATTTTCAGATCTCTCCAGAGATGTTCAATCGGAATCAAGTCTGGGATCTGGCAGGGCCACTCAAGGACATTCAGAGAGTTGTCCTGAAGCCACTCCTTTGATATCTTGGCTGTGTGCTTAGGGTCGTTGTCCTGCTGAAAGATGAACCATCGCCCCAGTCTGAGGTCAAGAGTCCTCTGGAGCAGGTTTTCATCCAGGATTTCTCTGTACATTGCTGCATGCATCTTTCCCTCTATCCTGACCTGTCTCCCAGTTCCTGCTGCTGAAAAACATCTCCACAGCATGATCCTGCCACCATCATGCTTCACTTCACTAGGGATGGTATTGGCCTGGTGATGAGCGGTGCCTGGTTTCCTCCACACATGATGCCTGGCATTCATGCTAAAGAGTTTAATCTTTGTCTCATCAGACCAGAGAATTTTGTTTCTCATGGTCTGAGAGTCCTTCAGGTGCATTTTGGCAAACTCCAGGTGGGCTGCCATGTGCTTTTTACTAAGGAGTGGCTTCCATCTGGCCACTCTACCATACAGGCCTGATTTGAGGATTGCTGCAGAGATGGTTCTCCTTTTGGAAGGTTCTCCTCTCTCCACAGAGGAATGCTGTAGCTCTAACAGAGTGACCATCGGGTTCTTCATCACCTCCGTGACTAGTGTCCTACTCCCTCGTATGCTCAGTTTAGATGGCTAGCTCTAGGAAGAATCCTGGTGGTTCTGAACGTCTTCCATTTACAGATGATGGAGGCCACTGTGCTCATTGGGACTTTCAAAGCAGCAGATATTTTTCTGTTATCTTCTCCAGATTTGTGCCTCGAGACAATCCTGTCCCGGAGGTCTACATACAATTCCTTTGACTTCTTGCTTGGTTTGTGCTCAGACATGCACTGTCAAGTGTGGGACTTTATATAGACAGGTGTGTGCCTTTCCAAATCATGTCCAATCAACTGAATTTACCATAGGTGGATTCCAATTAAGCGGTAGGAACATCTCATGGATGATCAGTGGAAACAGGATGTACTTGAGCTCAATTTTGAGCTTCATGGCAAAGGTTGTGAGTACTTATGTACATGTGATTTCTTCGTTTTTTATTTTTAATAAATTTGCAAAAATCTCAAAAAAACTTTTTTCATGTTGTCATTATAGAGTATTGTGTGTAGAAGTTTGAGGGGGGGAAATGAATTTATTCCAGTTTGGAATAAGGCTGTAACATAATAAAATGTGGAAAAAGTGAAGCGCTGTGAATACTTTCCGGATGCACTGTAAATGCAGCATGCCAGCCCAACATCGTGTTTGTGTGCCCTGTAGGGGATGCCCAATTTTATATCTGAATGGGCATGAATAAAAAATTGTATTATTCATATTGGGTGATGTATCAATGTACAGTATATTGTATTGAGGAAAATGTATTAGGCTGACAACTGGTTGAAACTTAATTATTTTCTGGGACACAGCTTGTTTACAATACAGCCCAGAGGTGTCAGGTCTCCTTTGATGTAGGGGACAAGAGTTTGCTTGGAGACTGCATTAAGTGCCCCTGGGAGAACCCCTCAGAGACACTATGGCTGGAAAGGTGGGAACTGGTCTTCCTGAAGCATGTTGTAAAAACTAGTCCAGGCTGATTTCAGGACTAGATCTCCAAGCTTTAAACAGCAATAGAGATACTGTAAGAGCATCCACCCCTGCTCGAGTGACCCAGAGACCCCATAGCCTAAACATAGAATCAATCAATTTTGGTTTTGGAAGGATTAAAAAGGGGGTGGGGCTGCATGTGGGCTGCAGTGGGTTTAAATATGAGAAACAGGCAATGCAAAATGTTCATTTTAATGAAGTGGATCAAGTGAGAGACTTGACCCCATAATGACACAGGCGCTCCGAAGAGGCCTCACTTCCCCAGCATTCTACACTGAAGGTGACCTGAGATTTATATTTTCTTCCCCTTCATTTTATTTCATGAAATTTTGATTATGTGTGTGACTATTTCAACAATTAGTATCTTGTAACCTTGTTTTTTTGTAACTATAAGCTTTGAATACCATCATTTTAGTTATGTGTTTTCTGATCCAAGACTCCAAATGTTACCTATTTTTTAAGTATAAATAATTGTGTGTGCAGGTGAGAGCTGAAGCTTGTCCTGGGCGTGTCTCAAAAAATCACTTCAGAAGGTGGCAGTGACCGTGCTGATTAACCACACACACTGAGGTAATCAGAAAGTGTTACGGGCGGCGTTTCACATATTGGCATATCTGGAGGATGGGTGCACTGGGTAATGTGACATGCCCCCTATCCCACTAGACAGGGGTCACTGTACTTCCAGGGAGCTCTGTTTATGCTTGCATTCCTCTCCTACTAAATGTCCATTCCAAAATGGTCATCACCTTCACACCTGTCTTCACTCAGGCGCCGGCCATTTTGGAAGGGACATTTTCACTGTATTATATGTGACTGGCCAGACCGCATAGAATACTACACACCAGGGACGTGCAGTGAGCTAAATGGCTCAGGAGGCACTGGCTAACCCCAGAGCCAGAATTCCATACAATATATGAACCGAAGGGTACATCTCGGCATTATACAAAGGTACAGCAGTATAAACCCCTAGAAATTTGGTGAGGTTTGATCAGAGATGTGCGGAAAAGATAAGCAGGTGAGGCACTGCCTCCCCTGCCATAGACTTTTTACTCCAGAGTTTGGGCTATAAAAATTATTAGAATAATGCAAAGAAGATATTTCAAACAAATTGTTAGTATTTTTCATATACTTTATTCAGACAAAATTCTGGTTTAAACATAAGTATGACAGGAAAGGCTCTGCCTCACCTGCCTCACCCCACCGCATGTCACTGCTACACACACTGGCCATGGGCTGGTGCCCGGTGCAATTGCATGGCTAGCCGACCTTTCGAAATGGCCCTAGACAGGAGGAATGAGTAGAGAATAGTCTAGGAGGAGCCATTGAGAGATAAAAAAAAATGAGGGTCATAAAAGGAGGGAGTTTCATAGTTTAGTCACCGACAGGATATTAGAAAAGTGCAAACACAGAATGAGAGAGAAAGACAGGAAATAATACCATTAACTTCTTCACAGTATAAGATGAACGGGATTTAAGTCTGTGAAAGAAAAGTCACACTTCTCCTCAATGGCAAAAAATACTGTAATCAAACGAGAGAGCAAATGCTCAGCAATGCACATCGGGGAGTGGAGTGTCACTTTTGTGAAACAAAGGAATGAAAAGTATCGGTGTATGGGCTGTAATAGCTTCTCCGCTATAGTATCTGCAAACAGCCCTCTATTTCATACTGTAGAAGTTATTGCCTGTAATCAGTGTGATCACAAGATGAGATGCAGTTACAATGCCGGCATTCAGAATCCTGACAGCCGGTGAAATACCGACAAGTAAAATACTAGACTGTGGCACAATGCAAGAGACTACTGCGACGTACAGAGGAGGGGGCCCATCCGGAGGTGGACACGGGCCCCCTCCTTTGTTAAAATGCTCCTGATTGGTTATCATCCATGATCACTAGACACATGCACATGTAAGGGTATCCACACTTGAAAGAGGGGAGTCCCATATTTCAAATTATGTGGTCTCCTTATAGCTATTGTATGTTGATCACCTAAATCTGTCCACATCATTATTCCCAATACAAAAATTTCATAATTTCCAAGGTTTTGACATTGGCGATATGTAAGTGTGGCAATATGCTGCACTTACAGTAACCCCAGATTCGCAAATTTTTGTCCAGGTAAGGTTGAGACCAGATGGGAGTGAGTTGAAATGGTGTTGCTGTGTTTCCACACCATAATGGCATCTTTCCCAGCTCGCCTCTAATTGCCTCAATCCCCAAGGAACTCAGGTACAAGTTTGTCAGGGAAATTTGAGAGAGGACTCTGCGTGTCAGGATCTGTCTTAGTTTGTTCTGGATTTGTGTCAGTACCCGAGGTGTAATTGCAGCTGGCAGGTTTGTAAATACAACTTTGCGGTCTACTCTTGAGCCTAATTCAGACCTGATTGCAACAGAAATTTTTTTCTCTAATGGGCAAAACCATTTGCACTGTCGCTGTGTAACATGACCAGGAACCCCAATTAGTGCACCACGTTCCCTTGCATGGCTCACTTTTCTTAGGATTACTATTCCCTATCATTGTCCATGTGGATGAATAAGTATGAAAAAGGTAAAAATGTAAATAAATTGTAAAAAAGCCATGTCAGCCTTTTCATATGTCGACCTGTCCGGCGGTGACAATTTTACTGTGTTGACCTTTTTCCCTTGTCATCCTTGTCCATGTTGACCAATAATGGTCAAACTCTGACTGTTGACCTAAGTACTGTCGACCTTCCATCCGCATATTGGGTTCCCTAAGGGTTGTCAGGCTGAGCCAGGTTGTTCCCCAACTAAACGAGCACCTCCTTGCAAGTGCCATCCTGACTAACACTTTCAATATTTCATACCTAGCAATATCTTGAATCTATGTACAGGTGGCACTTTCAAAAAATCATATTGCTGAATATCAATCATCCAACTTAAGTCTCCCATACATATGACTCCTGTTTCCCCAATTCCCCGACCCGAACAGAACCTCAGATCGGTGCCCATCGTTGATCAATTTTCTGGGGACATTTTTCAATTTAGAAATCCCCAATTTGCTGATCCTGACTGTTTTTGGTTGGTATCAGGAAATTGAGATTTTTAAGCATGTTTACTATTCCCTGATTTCCTTACCAAGCCTGTGTGGGATCAGGAAATAGTGGCAATCCATCGCTGATGTATGTGGTCCATTAGACCATAATTGCCTACTTCTCTGGAGATCAGGGAAAGGGTAGCTCCAGGTGGAATTGCAGAGTGGTTGTTTTATGAATTGCATAATTGTGTCTCCACCATGTGATGTCTTGCACAAAATTCCCAGCAGTACATTGCAGGGAATGGGGTCACAAATATATAATTAATTTAGAATCAACAATGTGATCAATTAGGACTCATCCACTGGATTGGCTCAGATGTTCAAAATACAAAACTGCTAATCCTTTAGGGCAGTGGCATAACTAGAACTTTGGGGCACCGTTGCAGACGTCTAAAGATGCCCCAAAGGTATCTAATACCTTTATCCTTTCCCTTCCTTTCCATAACCTCCCCTCTCATCACTTACCTTATTAAGCCTGCTGGCTGCATCCCATTCCTCCCCACTATGTTGCTCTGCTCTTCGTCTTCTGGCACATATAGGTAGACATGAACACCAGAGTTCATTTCCCCTTTTTGCAGAATGAATCCCATGTGTTGTTGGAGGAACATTAAGGTGCCATTCTCCTAAGTAAACCCTGTACCCACCCTCCAGTTAGAGCCTAGTTCATCTAGTCACAGGAACAATATAGATGGTGGCAATGTATCACAGGAGTAGGTAATAATTCACCTAAACACCATAACATCACCTTTCCAACAGTTGGCAAATAATTTATTAGCTGAGGCTGAGAAGAGAGTACCATCCTCAGACATAGAATTACATATATCCATCATATCTGGAGGCATCAACATTACAATTATTTAACACAAAGCAGCATCTCACTTGCTTTAGTCCCTTAAACTAGAATAACAGTATATGAGAGTCCTACTGAACATTTACAGTAATATAATATTTGGAAGATTATTAAGACACTGCAGGACCATAAGCTGATATCTAGGCTTGGCATAGAATAGTTTTTGGGCTAAAATAGAAGAGATTGAATTTCTGGTCCTTAATTATTATGATTAAAGAATAGCTGCATACATGTCTATACTCTCTGCAAAGCCTTGAAGTGGAATAGTCTATATGTAAGCAGGAGTGCCACAAAGTTTTTAAGTTGGAAGGGGCAAGATATCATTTTATTTTGGCCCCCTAAATCGCTGATCATCGCCCCCTTAGGTACAGCTGGACTTACCCGCCACATCACGTAATTGATGACAGAGATCTATCTATCTATCTATCTATCTATCTATCTATCTATCTATCTATCTATATATTACATACACACATATTAATGTGTCCTCATTATACTTAGTAGGGGGGCTGCCACTGTCAGGAAAGGAGAAGAGGAGAGCCGCCATCTGTCTGCCAGGTCAAGTGTTGCAAATCAAATTCATCAGCAAAGTCTCCTGGTGTGTCCTAGCTGCATTATGTTGCAACTAAGATGGATTTTAATCAAAATGGCTACAATGGCTGAGACCATCACTGTTGTGATCAGAAACAGGGAATGCTTAAACATCTACAGTAACACTTACAGGGCACACTTACATTTTCAGAGGATTTCCCAAAAAATTTGATTATAAATTAGAGATGAGCAGGTTCAGTTCTCTGAGAACCGAACCCTACCGAACATCATGTCCTGAGCCCGGATCCAAGCCCGGCTCGGGTTTTCCCGCCAGACTTGTAAACCAGAACGAGGCAAAACGTCATCATCCCGCTGTCAGATTCTCGCGGGCTTTGGATACCATATAAACAGCCCTGCATCACTGCCATTTTCACTCCGGACTTGGAGACTGAGGGAGACAGACCTCTGTCTCTCTGTGGGTGGTGGCGTGGGGTTAGTGTGTGCTCTGTTGGGGTGCTGCTGCAGTCACTGTGGTTTATATGTGCTGTGTTAGTGGTGCTGTCCTGGCTGTCAATGGTGTTACTGCCGAGTGCTGCAGCTGTACATGTGTGTTGCTGTCCTGGCTGTCACTGTGTTGTACAGGGGGCAGGGGCACTATGAAATATTGGGGTACTGATGTCTTAATAACATTACAGTGGCCCTGTCTGCTATAAAAATTTGGGTGCAGTTCTCTTACAAATTAAAAGCACACTGTTCCTGTATGCTGTGGAATATAGGGGTGCTGATGTCTTAACATTACACTGGCCCTGTCTGCTATAAAAGTTAGGGTGCAGTTAAAAATTAAAAGCACACTGCTCTTGTATACTGTAAGAATACAGGGGCCCTGTGAAAATAAAGGGGCACTGTTCAGTGTTCTGTAATAATAAAGGGGTGCTGTCCTGTGAAATGGAGAACAACAATTTGGAGGAAAAAATAGTGGCAGATCAGAAACCACATCCAGTTCCTAGTACTAGTGCTGAAGCTGCTGCTTCCACTAGTCATGACATTGACGATGCAATTCCGTCAACGTCATCTGCTAAGGTCGATGCCCAATGTCATAGAGGGCTTGTAAAATCCAAGAAGCAGAAATTAATAATAGAAAAAAGATGGAAAACCAGTGCGCAATTAAAACCAAAAGGTGCAGCCAAAATATGCGTGACACAGTGTACATCCAAAACACTAAAACAATGAATAGGAAGAAGGAGTTCCGCATACATATGGCGCTCAAAGGAGAAAATAAAGTACACCTAAAAGCAATTCCATGCATAAAACTTTAAAACAATAATCACCCCAATATTTCCAAAGAGGGATGCTTGAGATGGAATATTGGCTTGATTTTTTTTACCATCCTTATGCATAATCTGACAGATATACTGTGACCACCCAAATTAATAATAAAAAAAAGAAATTATCTGATGAGAAACATAAAATTGGCAATATGCCATCCACGACATGAAGTGGCAAGGAAAGGCTAATGCCTTGGCCTATGTTCATGACTGGTGGCTCAGCTTCTCATGAGGATGGAAGCCTCCTCCCTCTTGAAAAACAAAAAAAATGAAGCTTGTTAAAGCACAGGAAAAAACAACTGTGCATTCAAAGATATCACAGATCTGTGTCCGCGGTTGCGATGTCTAGGCCTGACCTTCCCAACACTGGATGGGAAGAGGTGTCTCCTTCCACCATTTGTACGCTCTCTTCAAGTGCTGGAAGGAGCACCCACAGTCCAGTTTATGATATTCAAACTGAAAATGACACTGTTGAAGTACACCAGGATGAGGATATGGGTGTTGCTGGCGCTGAGGAGGAAGTTGACGAGGAGGATTCTGATGGTGATGTGGTTTGTTTAAATCAGGCACTGGGAGAGACAGTTGTTGTCTGTGGGATGAATAAGCCCATTTTGATGCCTTGGCAAAATACCAAAAAAGCCACCTCTTCGGTGAGGAATTATTTCTATACAAATCCGGACAACAGGTGTCAAGCCGTGTGTTGCCTTTGTCAATCTGTAATAAGTAGGGGTAAGGACATTAACCACCTAGGAACATCCTCCCTTAGACATCACCTGCAGCGCATTCATCAGAAGTCATTGTCAAGTTTAGAAACTTTGAGTAAGAGCTTAAGCAGTCCACTGACACCTAAATCCCTTCTTCCTCTTGTACCCAAGCTCCTGCAAGCCACACCACCAACTCCCTCAACGTCAATTTCCTCCTCAGTCAAGAACTTCAGTAGTCCTGTTATGACTGAGGAGTCCTCTGCTAACCGGGATTCCTCTGGAGGATCCTTGAGTGGTACGCCTACTACTGCCGCTGCCACTGCTGTTGTTGCTGCTGGGAGTCGATCATCATCCTAGAGGGAAAGTCGGAAGACCACTTGTACTACTTCAGGTAAGCAATTGACTGTCCAACAGTCCTTTGCGAGGAAGATGAAATCTGACAGCAGGCATCATGTTGCAAAGCAGATAACTGAGGCCTTAACAGCTATGTTGGTGTTAGACGTGCATCCGGTATCCGCCATTGGTGCAGTGGGATTTAGACAATTGATGGAGGTAGTGTGTCCCTGGTACCAAATCCCATCATCTAGATTCCACTTCACTAGGACAGCGATTCCTGGACTGTACAGGGACATTAAGAAAAGTGTCCTCGGTGTCCAGAAAAATGCGGTTTTACCCAGTGTCCACTTAACCACGGACATATGGACAAGTGGAGCAGGGCAAACTAAGGACTACATGACTGTGACAGCCCACTGGGTAGATGTATTGCCTCCCACAGCAACAACAGCAGTGGCACCAGTAGAAGCATTTCACAAATGCCAGCTCGTTCCTAGGCAGGCTACGCTGTGTATGACCTGTTTCCGTAAGAGGCACACCGCTGACAACCTCTTACGGAAACTGAGGGACATTATTGCACAATGACTTACCTCACTTAAACTCTCCTGGGGATTTGTGATATCGGACGCCACCAATATTGTGCATGCATTACATCTGGGCAAATTCCAGCACGTCCCATGTTTTGCACATACAATTAATTTGGTGGTGCAGAATTTCTTGAAAAATGACAGTGCCATGCAGGAGATGCTGTCGGTGGCACGAAAAAATGTGGGCCACTTTCGGCATTCAGCCACTGTGTGCCGAAGACTGGAGCGCCAGCAAACACTCCTGAACCTGCCCTGCCATCACCTGAAGCAAGAGGTGGTACTGAGGTGGAATTCAACACTCTATATGCTTCAGAGGATGAAGGAGCAGCAAAAGGCCATTCAAGCCTATACATCCACCTAAGATATAGGCAAAGGAGGGGAATACACCTGACTCAAGCGCATTGGAGAATGATTTCCGTGTTGTGTAAGGTTCTCCAAACCTTCGAACTTGCCACACGTGAAGTCAGTTCAGACACTGCCAGCTTGAGTCAGGTCATTCCTTTCATCAGGATTTTGCAGAAGCAGCTGGAGAAATTGATGGAAGAGCTAAGAAGTAGCAATTCCGCAAAGTATGTGGGACTTGTGGATGGAGCCCCTCATTCGCTTTGCCAGGTTTCAAGGGTGGTCAATCTGTTGAAATCAGAGCACTACATTTTGGCCACCGTGCTCGATCCTAGGTTTAAAGCCTACGATGTTGTATCTCTCTTTCTGGCAGACACAAGTCTGCAGAGGTTTAAAGACCTGCTGGTGAGACAATTGTCAACTCAAGGGGAACGTGACCCATCAACAGCTCCTCCTTCATTTTCTCCAGCACCTGCGGCTGCGAGGAAAAGGATAAAATTTCCGAGCCCAACCGCTGGTGGTGATGCAGGACAGTCAGTAGCAAGTGCTGACATCTGGTCCAGACTGAAGGACCTGCCAACGATTACTGACATGTCTACTGTCACTACATATGATGCTGTCACCATTGAAAGAATGGTGGAGGATTATATGGGTGACAGCATCCAAGTAGGCATGTCAGACAGTCCTTATGTATATTGGCAGGAAAAAGAGGCAATTTGGAGACCCTTGCACAAACTGGCTTTATTTTACCTAAATTGCCCCGCCTCCAGTGTGTACTCTGAAAAAGTGTTTACTGCAGCCGGTCACACTTGTCAGCAATCATCATAGGAGGTTACTTTCAGAAAATGTGGAGAAGATGATGTTCTTCAAAATGAATTATAAATTCCTATAGGAAGACATTTACCAGCAATTGCCTCCAGAAAGTACACAGGGACCTGTGATGGTGGATTTCAGTGGGGACGAATTAATAATCTGTGAGGAGGAGGATGTACACGCTGAAAGGGGTGAGGAATCGGAGGATGAGGACGACATCTTGCCTCTGCAGAGCAAGTTTGTGCAAGGAGAGATGAATTGCTTCTTTTTTTGATGGGGGGATTAATTGCTTATTTTTTTGTGGGGGCCCAAACAAACCAATCATTTCAGCTACAGTCGTGTGGCAGACCCTGTCGCTGAAATGATTGGTTTGTTAAAGTGTGCATGTCCTGTTTATACAACATAAAGTTGGGTGGGAGGGCCCAAGGACAATTCCATCATGCACCTCTTATTTTTTTTCTTTGCATGATGTGCTGTTTGGGGCCTGGTTTTTAAAAGTTCTATCCTGTCTGACACTACAGTGCCACTCCTAGATGGGCAAGGTGTTTGTGCCGCACACTTGTGTCGCTTAGCTTAGTCACCCAGCGACCTCTGTGCATCTCTTTTATTTTCTTTGCATTATGTGCTCTTTGGGGCCTAGTTTTTAAAAGTGCCATCCTGTCTGACACTGCAGTGCCACTCCTAGATGGGCCAGGTGTTTGTGCCGCCCACTTGGGTCGCTTAGCTTAGTCATCCAGTTACCTAAACAATATTGTGAGGTGTTCAGAATAGACTGGAAATTAGTGGAAATGAATGTTATTGAGGTTAATAATACCGTAGGATCAAAATTACCCCCAAATTCTGTGATTTTAGCTGTTTTGTGTTTTGTTTTTCAAAAATCATCCAGAACCAAAACCAAAACCCGAAAGGGTGGTTTTGGCAAAACCAATTCAGATCCAAAACACGAGCGAGGATTCAGATACAAAACCAAAACACAAAACACGAAAAGTGCCCGCCGCACATCTCTAATATATAAATATAACCCTAAAATATAACTGTAACATGTGATTGAATTACCTTCCTGCAGAAGACAGAGAGACAGAATACACTCCAGCTTAAAACCTGACTGAGGCTGTGCCTGGAAGGTAATAAGAATTTGCAGGGTACATTTTCAGCTGAACCCATTGCGAAAAAATTGGGGGGGGGGGGGGGGGGGGTTGCGGGGCACAGTCATTTTGGTCCAACTAGGGGGAAAGAGAAAGGACAAAGAGGGAGCTGAGGGGAAAGAGGGGTGGCACATATAAAGTGGAAGTTGAGAAGGACGCAGTAGCTAGCCACACAGAAGGTGCAGAAGGAGGGCGCATGTGTAGGGAATGCGTAAATCTGCCTGTTTTCAGACCAACCTTTTCCACCTAGTATAGGGCTGGTGCAAATGTACATTTATGTTGATGATGATGATGATGATGATGATAATAATAATGATAATGCATATAAAACTAAGCTCATGAACAGGGCCGGTCCGGATGCAAACATGTACACAACACTGCATACAGCCAGGTACACTCATTATATTCCATGCACACAATGCGTTAGCTACTGTATTATTGTCTACTTACTGTACACTCAACTCTGTCTTAACCCACTGTGGGCCTAATTCAAGGTTGATTGCAAAACAAAATTTTCCTCTAATGGGCAAAACCATTTGCACTAAACCAGGTGCAGAGAGTATTACATTTGGGTTGATTATATTGTTTCTGTGCATGGTAAATACTGACTGATTTATTTTTACACTGCAATTTAGATTTCAGTTTGAACATACCCCACCCAAATCTAACTCTCTGCACAGGGTTATATCTGCCCCACCTGCACTGCACATGGTTTTGTTCATTAGAGGAAAATTTTGTTTTGCAATCAACCTTGAATTTGGTCCCGTATGTAATAAGCTTTAGGTTTTATCATAGTTGCTGAGTACGAATTAGTATGTACATGCAGTACAATCAAGAAAACAGCCTTACTAACATTGTGGAGGTATAACAGGGTACTGCCAATAGCCTATGGTACTTCTAGTGCTTGAAATCAGCTCACCTGGACATTTACTGAGATCTCTAGTATCCCTTCAGAATCCACTCCCACTGAACACTTGATCCAGGATCCTTTTGGTTTCAGACTCTACCTGTACTGTATGTGCACATGTTGCATATTTGTCCATAATACAGGGCTATATGCTCCTCACTCCAAAAATACACTACTGCTCAAGGCAGCTGAAAAATGTAGTCTTCTCAGCAACCAATTACTGGTAAGCTCCACAGAACTCTATGAGCTGACTGAGAAGTGCAGAGCAGTACTGGTCCATTAAATCCAGTTACTACCATTCCAGTAGGTAGTAGGGGTTATAATGATAAGAGAGAGATAACAGAGGAATTTTCTTTATTGCATCTGAACTTGCTGTTCCAGGTTTGTTTTCTCATATATAATTTATAGTAATGTGTACATTGTATGGCACAACATAAATAAGCATATAGCTAAATAACTGTCAAATATTTCTATAGCCAAGTTCCATAAAGTGCTGGCTGTGCTGCTACAACATTAGTGTAAAGAGTAATGCTAGCATTTAGGAAATTACATTCTTATTAGCATTTTATGTAAACATACTGTACCCTAAATTGTTTAGTGAGTGCTTGGATCTATAATGCCCTAGTTTGATTGAAAACCTTTTCGCAGTGCTTTTCTTTTTGTCAGAGTCGAAGATTGTTTGTGTATGTACCAGGCCAAAAATACTTTGTCATTGTGTCAGCCAAGAAAAAAATAGTTTATTTAGGGCATAGTAATGTATTATTAATTTATGCTTAAAAGTGAACTGTTAGGAAAGTGCTGGCATTCTAATTGAATTTATACATTTTTTTTTTTCACAATAGGTGCCAGTTTGAAAGGATTCATTATAAAAAAACCGAAGGCTACTGTAGGTTTGCAGACGTGGTCATACACAGTGATGCCGAGGTGGGGGATACTATTTAAGAGATGTGCAACGGGCACTTTTTGTGTTTTGTGTTTTGGTTTTGGATCTGGATTCTCGCTCGTGTTTTGGATCTGGATTGGTTTTGCCAAAACCACCCTTTCGGGTTTTGGTTTTGGATCTGGATGATTTTTGGAAAAATAACACAAAAACAGCTAAAATCACAGAATTTGGGGGTAATTTTGATTCTACGGTATTAGTAATCTCAATAACATTCATTTCCACTCATTTCCAGTCTACTCTGAATACCTTCCACCACACAATATTGTTTTTAGGCCGAAAGGTTGCACCGAGGTAGCTGGATGACTTTGCTAAGCGAAACAAGTGTGCGGCACAAACACCTGGCCCATCTAGGACTGGCACTACGTGGCAGACAGGATGGCAGTTTTAAAAAATAGGCCCCAAACAGTACATCATGCAAAGAAGAAAAAGAGGTGAAATGAGGTAGCTGTATGACTAAGCTAAGCGACACAAGTGTGCGGCACAAACACCTGGCCCATCTAGGAGTGGCACATAGTGGCAGAGAGGATGGCACTTAAAAAAACTAGTCCCCAAACAGCACATGATGCAAAGAAAAAGAGGTGCACCAAGGTTGCTGTGTGACTAAGCTAAGCGACACAAGTGTGCGGCACAAACACCTGGCCCATCTAGGAGTGTCACACAGTGGCTGAATGCCGAAAGTGGACCGCAATTTTTTCAGGCCACTGACAGTATTTCCTGCACGCCCCTGTCAATTCTCAAAAAATTCTTCACCACCAAATTAATTGTATGTGCAAAACATGGGACATGCTGGAATTTGCCCAGATGTAATGCACGCACAATATTGGTGGCTTTGTCCAATATCGCAAATCCCCAGGAGAGTCTAATTGGGGTAAGCCATTGTGCGATGATGTCCCTCAGTTTCCGTAAGAACTTGTCAATGGTGTGCCTCTTACGGAAACAGGTGATACACAGTGTAGCCTGCCTAGGAACAAGATGGCATTTGTGAGATGCTGCTACTGGTGCCGCTGCTGTTGCTGCTGTGGGAGGCAATACATTTACCCAGAGGGCTGTCACAGTCATGTAGTCCTTAGTTTGCCCTGCTCCACTTGTCCACTTGTCCACATGTCCGTGGTTAAATGGACACTGGGTACAACCGCATTTTTCAAGACACTGAAGACACTTTCCTTAATTTCCTGTACAGTCTGGGAATCGCTTTCCTAGTGAAGTGGAATCTAGATGGGATTTCGTACCAGGGACACACTACCTCCATCAATTGTCTAAATCCCACTGCACTAATGGTGGATACCGGATGCACGTCTAACACCAACATAGCTGTCAAGGCCTCAGTTATCTGCTTTGCAACATGATGACTGCTGTCATATTTCATCTTCCTCGCAAAGGACTGTTGGACAGTCAATTGCTTAGTTAAAGTAGTACAAGTGGTCTTCTGACTTCCCCTCTGGGATGACGATCGACTCCCAGCAGCAACAACAGCAGCTGCAGCAGTAGGAGGAGGTGGTTCTTGATCTTTCCCTATTTTATCCTCCAAATGTTTGTTCTCCATTATTTTTCTGGCATTATATAACAATATGCAGCACAGGAGAGCGTACCTCTACACCACACTGGGCAAACCCTGTAAAAGTTATTTGGATTAAATATTAATAACCCCTTTATTTGGAGTACATAATATACAGCACAGGACAGCACCACTGAACTTATATGGCAGCACCACTAGACTGGACTTATACGGCAGTACCACTGGACTGGACTTATATGCCAGTAACACTGGATTTATATGGCAGTACCACTGGACTTATACGGCAGTATCACTTGACTTATATGGCAGTATCACTGGACTTATATGGCAGTACTACTGAACTTATATGGCAGTACCACTGGATTGGATTTATACGGCAGTACTACTGTACTTATACGGCAGTACCACTGGACTTATACAGCAGTACCACTGGACTGCATTTATACGGCAGTACCACTGGACTTATATGGCAGTACCCCTGGACTGGACTTATATGGCAATATTACTGGACTTATATGACACTATCACTGGACTTATATGGCAGTACCACTGGACTTATGTGACAGTACCACTGGACTTATGTGGCAGTATCACTGGACTTATATGGCAGTACCACTGGACTTATATGGCAGTACCACTAGACTGGATTTATACGGCAGTATCACTGGACTTATACGGCAGCACCACAGGACTTATACGGCAGTATCACTGGACTTATATTGCAGTATCACTGGACTTATATGGCAGTACCACTGGACTTATATGGCAGTATTACTGGATTGGATTTATACGGCAGTACCACTGGACTTATACAGCCGTATCACTGGACTGGATTTGTACAGCAGTACCACTGGACTTATACGGAAATATTACTGGACTTATATGACACAATCACTGGACTTATATGGCAGCACCACTGGACTTATATGGCAGTACCACTGGACTGGATTTATATGGCAGTACCACTGGACTTATACCACAGTACCACTGGACTGGATTTATATGGCAGTACCACTGGACTTATACGGCAGTATCACTGGACCTATATGGCAGTATCACTGGACCTATATGGCAGTATCACTGGACTTATATGGCAGTACTACTGGACTGGATTTATACGGCAGTACCACTGGACTTATACGGCAATATCACAGGACTTATACGGCATTACCACTGGACTGGACTTATATGGCAGTACCAATGGACTTATACGGCAGTACCACTGAACTTATATTGCAGTACCACTGAACTTATACGGCAGTACCACTGGACTTATACGGCAGTGCCACTAGATTTAAATGGCAGTATCACTGGACTTATACTGCAGTACCACTGGACTTATACTGCAGTACCACTGGACATATACAGCAGTATCACTGGACATATACGGCAGTATCACTGGACTTATACGGCAGTATCACTGGATTTATATGGCAGTACCACTGGACTTATACAGCGGCACATGGACACCACCACTGTACTGACACAGGACAACACAGCACCACTGCAATGGACTGGACTTATACAGCAGCACTGGACTGCTGGAATGACACATAAGACATAGCAGGCCGCCACACCACTTTCCCGTAGAGACAGACACTGAGAAGAGAGACACATCCTCTCGCTACACTCTCCAGGACTGGAGTGAAAATGGCGGCGACGCACGGCTCCTTATATGGAATCCAAAACCCACGAGAATCTGACAGCAGGATGATGACATTTTGCCTCGTTCTGGTTCCCGAGTCTGGAGGATCCAGGCTGAAGTTCGGGGAAGAAGGGGGGTCGGTTCTCAGAGAACCGAACCTGCTCATCTCTACTATTTACCCAGGCCCAGGTCTGATGAAGGGGCCTAGCGGGGGCCCAAGCATCCCCTCCCCCTTACTTGGCAGCAGCAGCAGCTGCAGCTCTTCTCTTCAGCTGGATTTGTACTATTTGCCAGTGGATGGGATCCCAGCTGTCATGTTACCCAGGGGCGGATATAGGGGTGAGGGTGCCCCTAGGCACAACTGTAACAGCCCCCCACTTGCATAATTTTATTATTTTTATTGATTATAAGCCATCATTTGATGACATTAATAGAATAATAAAAAAGCCACTAACTATAAAAAAATGTTTAATTTTTAATTATGTATTTATATTTACTAAATAGGACAGCTTACAGGGGCAGTATGTTCATGTCCTACCCATTTAGACTACATTCAAGATGGCATATGGTACAGTACAGTGGAAATATTTTGCAGTTATTGGTACTTTTGGGCTGACAGTACCAACACATGCATCCATGTGCCACTCCCAAACAGGTGCCGCCCCTAGACACGTGCCTCACATGCCTAATGGGAAATTCACCACTGGTGATCAGCTGAGTAGTAAACTACAAAAATTCGAAAGCCCTCACTCACTCACTCACTCACTCACTCACTCACTCACTCATTGATTCATCACTAATTCTCTTACTTCCCAGAAGCTGAAATTTAACATTGGTATTCTTCAGGTGGGAAATAGGAAAACGACATAATTAGAATGTTAATAAACCTCCCCTAAGGGGATGAAAAGGGGTTGACATAATAACGTCATCATCAATGCAAGGCTTGCGTTGCATGAACAATAACGCCAAATAAGACAATCGGATCAAAATTTGGATTGCACCTTCAGTGTGTAGTATTTCGTTTTTACCGTATCTGCTACGGGTGCTCCTTGGGTAACGCCAAGAACCATGGATTACAATTTACTAACAGTACATTAAGACGTCTCACATTTACATTTCTATAGATTTACCAAATTTTTAATGAGTAGAACAGCTAGTATACATATATACACACACTTCTCAAAGCGGCAGCACAAATATTCAATAATCAATCCATAAATTAATCATACATTTCGGCTGTAATCAATCCTTTGTTATTGATACGTGATGGAGAATTGTGAATATATTTGGATGGCACCTTGGCCATTTGTTTGTTGCTGCTATTTCTGAGTGCCGGCTCTGCATTATTTTATATATATATATATATATTTTGGGTAAACAAATTGGATGGCATTCCACAGTCTGCACATCACCAGAAAATATCAGCATTTCGGAGCATTAGCTCCTTTATCAAGCTGATCATAATGCAAAGAAAAACTAAACACTAGGTACATAAATCCCTTCACATCACATCACCCTGTGCTCTGGCCACTTCCTGCCATCACTGCTAGTCAGTGACCCGCACTTAGGGGGTAATTCAGACGATCGTAGATGTGCTAAATTTGGCACATCTACGATCACTTTCACAGACATGCGGGGGGACGCCCAGCACAGGGCTAGTCCACCCCGCATGTCTGTCTCTGCCCCCCCCCCCCCCCCCTCACAGGTACAAAAGCATCACACAGCGACGATGCTTTTCTACCTGAAGAATAGCTCCCTACCAGCCGCAGCTCCTGCGTGCTGGCAGGGAGCTACCCGTCACTCTCTGGGTTGCAGCGGCTGCATGTGATGTCAGACAGCCACCGTGGCCCGCGCCCCGCATGGTCCGGGCACACCTGCTTTGCCGTGACCCCAAAATAGCAGTCCAATGTCGCTGGCCTGCCCCCACCAGCCCAGCGGACGCCTCTGCCTGTCAATCAGGCAGAGGCGATCGCTGGGCTGAAATGCCTATCGGATCTCTAGCATGCGCCGGCGCACTGCGGCACCTGCGCATGCGCAGTTCAGACCTGATCGTCCGCTGTGCGAAAACGCACAGCAGTGATCAGGTCTGAATTAGCCCCTTACACCAATGGCTCAAAAGTCTCAAGGGGGCGTGGCCACTCAACATATGCCCACCACCCTAGTAGCCTGTAAAGAAATGGGGAACATATAATCTATAATACTTCATGAGATATCGATAGAGGGGCCTACATCTCATCCAATTATCTTTACTATAGACCGAAATACAGAAGGTTACTTTATGAGGACAGTTTATGTTTAAAATGCAAAAGGGGCCCTATAAACCATTATATACACTACACAAATAACCTGGTATCTACCTGGTATTTTGCCAGGTCGACACAGGTTGCTGTGCAGTGTGAACGGGTCACTGTCGAATTCCGGGGTCGCCTGACCCGATAATTCAACTCGAGAATAAAGAAGGGTTATTCCTGGGTTATCACCAGGTCAGGCGCAGAGTGAATGGGTTACCCGGGTCGATGTGAACCGGCACCCGTTCACAGCATAGGGGGAGGCGGCACGAAGATGATCTCATCTCCAACGCCACCTCCACACCCGCCCCCGATGCCGCCTCTGTCCCCGCCCCCGGATGGCAATCCTGTCCCGGCAACATGCCACCCCATTCACACTGCTCAGGTCCAATGCGGGGTCGCACACGAGAATGACCCGTTTGCAATTCCTGGGTGCGACCCGGCAATTGCAATGTGACTGGGGTATAAGGCCACTTGGATACTTCACCTCTGTAAGGCCACTCTCTGTTTCAGTGTAGGGTGGTCTTGCCTATGTATGATAGGCCACAAGGGCATCTAATGTAATAATAACAAAGTGGCTAGAGCATGCTAAGGAGTATTTAATAGTGAACCTCTTGCCAGAATGTGGGTGTGCAAAGGCATCTCCAGTCTCCAAAAATCTGTCAGTAATACAGCCAGTACATCTGTAATTGATCCCTTTGCATGTAAAAACTTTGCTGGCTTTGGTATTTTATATTGACCGATATCATTATGTACCACTACTGTATATCTTTGATGTTTCTACCTCTTCTATAAGATGTCAGTATTTATAGAGATAGTAGATGTTCATCTCTTGTCATTATTGGCAGAAAGCCCCCCTCCCACCAGCCTGAGGACTATTTAAGCAATTGAAAGTTTCAGTTTCCAGTTAGCTTAATACGTCTGTAATTACTCACTTTCTGAATTGGTGTTTTCTGCATCCAGTATCAGCAGCATTGTTGAGTGCATGCAGGGGCGTATCTAGCCATTGGCCAGGATGGCACTCGCCAGGGGCACCAGGCAAGGAGGGGGCGCCACCTGGTGGTGCCACCCGGGCCAAAGGGTAGAAAAGTAGTACTGTCAGACTGTACCTGGTGAGAGTCTGTTACCGCTGGAGCGGCACCGGTGTCCAGCAGCAGAGCCGGCCCTAACCAATATGATGCCCTAGGCAAGATTTTGGCTGGTGCCCCCTAGCACCACCACTAGTTTCCGAATAGGACTCTGCACCCCTTTCCCAGCACCATCACCCCTCACCCATAGCAGTCCTTATGTTGTTGTTCCTACCCCTATATTTTAAATAGGAACAGTGGGCACATTCGGCACACAGCCCAAAAAGGGGTGTGTTTTTGCTGGCACACAATAGTATCCCCAATTCAAATTACGCCACACAATACTGCAACTTCATTCACATTTTATCATGCAATAGTGTCCCTAATTCACGTTATATCACACAGTAATACCACTTTACCTTATAAACAATACACCTCACAGTAGTGCCCCTTATTCACATTACATCACACTGAATTTCTTCTTATTCACATTACACCACACCATATTGCTCTTTATTCACATTAGACCACACAGTAGTGGCCTGTCTATACGTAACTCCACACAGTAGAGCACCTTATAGACATAATACCACACACTAATGCCCCTTACACATATGACACACATTATTAATGCCCTTATACACATAATGTCCCTTACACATATGCCGCACATTATTAATGCCCTTATACACATGCCCCTTACACATTTACTGCACATTATTAATGCATTTATACACATGACATGCATAATGCCCCTTATGCCGAACACTAGTGCACAACCAGCTCTGCTTAGATACAGATGTGTCCTCATTAATCTTGCCTCAATGCGCCATGCAGCAGGAGATGCCTGGCGTGAGTCACATGGAAGCACTGCTAATGTCGGGAGCCTTTTCTTGATGAAAATGCATCTTATTTGCATTGCTATATGGCTACGATACACAAGCAGCTTCTGCTGATTAAAATGATATGCGGCATGCCTATATACTGTGTTTGACTGTGGCTGTACCTGCATACAAAATGCTACACACAGAATATAGGCATGTCACATATCATTTTAATCAGCAGAAGCTACTGGTGCCCCTAGGCACACCAAAAGCCCTAGGCATTTGCCTAGTTTGCCTATGCCTAAGGCCGGCTCTGTCCAGCAGCACCGCAATTGTAATCAGACTCAAAATAAACTACAGCTCCCAGCAGCCCTTGTTGCTGGGAGCTCCCGACAGCAAGGGAGCCGCACCGGCAGTAACAGACTCTCACCAGGTACACAGCAATTGTTATATAGCAGTGTGCTATAGATCTATTTGTTGTTGAAGATAATAAAAAAGTGTCAGTGTGTGGGAGATGGGACTGTGGTACCTGGAAAACTACATGATTTCATGCATGTTAGATGTAAGTAAGTAGTAAGTAAGCGAAAACTTTAACTTGCTGAGTGTAATAAAATACAAATCTTACCTATTTCAAGGCCAGGTTCAAGGAAATGTATATCAGTTAATTGTATAATTGATTATTTTATCTTGGACGTGATGGCACCCTGATGTTTTTTCTAACAGGAAGTACTTCTACCATCCAACTAATGGTGGTTGGTTAATGGCTGGGTCCATTTGAGGCTCATCTCACAGCATCTCATTAGCATTTCATTTGAGATGCTGTCAAGATGCCGGCGTTTGGCATCCCGGAGGTCGGAAAGCTGACGCCAGCATCTAAAACTGCTCAGAATGCTGATGCTGGCATCCCAACATAGATAGCGATGCAGAATGCCAAAATTCGAATCGAGTTGGTGCCAAAGTCTCCACTGGCAATCCGCATGGGAGGGTTAGGGTTAGGCTGCGAGGACGGGAGGGTTAGTGTTAGACTGCAGAGAGGGAGATTAGCAAGGGTGGGTTAGGCACCACTGAAGAGGCTGGTGGGGGGGGGGGGGGGGGGTTAGGGTCAGGCTGTGGGAAAGGTGGGTTAGGGGTAGGGGGAGGGATGGTGTAATGTGAATATGATGCACTACTGTGCGGTGAAATGTGAATGAGGGACATTACTGTGTGGCATAATTTTAATTGGGGATACACCGCCAAACAAGTGCTGCAAAGGAATCAATCCAGATATAGCCTATATGTTGGTATAACTTGATTCAGTATAATCACTATCCTGTGCGGTTTCAAAAAAGTTCTTTATATATATATATATATATATATATAGTTCCAAACAGAGGGACGGCACTCATAGGATTTTGCAACAAGTATATTATATTCCAATAGAAGAAAGTTCCAAAGATTACATCAACGTTTCGGTGTAGAACACCGTCATCAGGATGTACAGAAATCACATACAGGAGAAAAGGTGAACATACATAAAACAGCAACTTACCACCCTTATAAAGACCAGTAAATGACAAAACCGCTGACACCTGCGCCGCAGCACACGCCCGCCCGAGCAGCCGGACGCATGTGAAAGACGTCATCCACATGCACATCTCCACTGCGTCCCGCCGCCGTTATGACAACGATAGCGGTCACAATGGAAGCCCGAGACGCAGCCGCGTCATCGAGCTCGACGGCCCGCATCACGTAGTCATCAAAGCAGGGGGCATGGCTGAGTCACGTCACGATGCGTTCCTGGCAACGGTCGTGGTTACCATAACATCCCAAGATGTAGCCGCATACAGCCCACGTCACCCGTCGTCAGAGCGATCGGTGTGGCCCCCGTGCATCACCCATAAAAACATAAACAAAAAAATAAGAATTTACTTACCGATAATTCTATTTCTCGTAGTCCGTAGTGGATGCTGGGACTCCGTCAGGACCATGGGGAACAGCGGCTCCGCAGGAGACTGGGCACAAAAGTAAAAGCTTTAGGACTACCTGGTGTGCACTGGCTCCTCCCCCTATGACCCTCCTCCAAGCCTCAGTTAAGATACTGTGCCCGGACGAGCGTACACAATAAGGAAGGATTTTTGAATCCCGGGTAAGACTCATACCAGCCACACCAATCACACCATATAACTTGTGATCTAAACCCAGTTAACAGTATGATAACATGAGGAGCCTCCAGAACAGATGGCTCACTACAACAAAAACCCGAATTTTTGGCAACAATAACTATGTACAAGTATTGCAGACAATCCGCACTTGGGATGGGCGCCCAGCATCCACTACGGACTACGAGAAATAGAATTATCGGTAAGTAAATTCTTATTTTCTCTGACGTCCTTGTGGATGCTGGGACTCCGTCAGGACCATGGGGATTATACCAAAGCTCCCAAACGGGCGGGAGAGTGCGGATGACTCTGCAGCACCGAATGAGAGAACTCCAGGTCCTCCTTAGCCAGGGTATCAAATTTGTAGAATTTTACAAACGTGTTTTCCCCTGACCACGTAGCTGCTCGGCAAAGTTGTAAAGCCGAGACCCCTCGGGCAGCCGCCCAAGATGAGCCCACCTTCCTTGTGGAATGGGCATTGACAGATTTTGGCTGTGGCAGGCCTGCCACAGAATGTGCAAGCTGAATTGTACTACAAATCCAACGAGCAATAGTCTGCTTAGAAGCAGGAGCACCCAGCTTGTTGGGTGCATACAATATAAACAGCGAGTCAGATTTTCTGACTCCAGCCGTCCTGGAAACATATATTTTCAGGGCCCTGACTACATCCAGTAACTTGGAATCCTCCAAGTCCCCAGTAGCCGCAGGCACCACAATAGGTTCGTTTAGGTGAAACGCTGAAACCACCTTAGGGAGAAATTGAGGGCGAGTCCTCAATTCCGCCCTATCCGAATGAAATATCAGGTAAGGGCTTTTATAGGATAAAGCCGCTAATTCTGATACGCGCCTGGCTGAAGCCAGGGCCAACAGCATTACCACTTTCCATGTGAGATATTTTAAATACACTGTGGCAAGTGGTTCGAACCAATGAGATTTTAGGAATCCCAAAACCACATTGAGATCCCAGGGTGCCACTGGAGGCACAAAGGGCGGCTGTATATGCAGTACCCCCTTTACAAAAGTCTGGACTTCAGGAACTGAAGCCAATTCTTTCTGGAAGAAAATCGACAAGGCCGAAATTTGAACCTTAATGGATCCTAATTTTAGGCCAATGGACAGTCCTGTTTGCAGGAAATGCAGGAAACGACCTAGTTGAAATTCCTCTGTCGGGGCCTTCCTGGCCTCGCACCACGCAACATATTTCCTCCAAATACGGTGATAATGTTGTGCAGTTACATCCTTCCTGGCTTTGATCAGGGTAGGAATGACTTCATCTGGAATGCCTTATTCCTTCAGGATCCGGCGTTCAACCGCCATGCCGTCAAACGCAGCCGCGGTAAGTCTTGGAACAGACAGGGTCCTTGCTGAAGCAGGTCCCTTCTTAGAGGTAGAGGCCACGGCTCCTCCGTGAGCATCTCTTGAAGTTCCGGGTACCAAGTCCTTCTTGGCCAATCCGGAGCCACGAGTATAGTTCTTACTCCTCTCCGTCTTATAATCCTCAGTACCTTGGGTATGAGATGCAGAGGAGGGAACACATACACTGACTGGTACACCCACTGTGTTACCAGAGCGTCCACCGCTATTGCCTGAGGGTCCCTTGACCTGGCGCAATACCTGTCTAGTTTTTTGTTGAGGCGGGACGCCATCATGTCCACCTTTGGTTTTTCCCAACGGTTTACAATCAATTGGAAGACTTCTGGATGAAGTCCCCACTCTCCCGGGTGGAGATCGTGTCTGCTGAGAAAATCTGCTTCCCAGTTGTCCACTCCGGGAATGAACACTGCTGACAGTGCTATCACATGATTTTCCGCCCAGCGAAGAATCCTTGCAGCTTCTGCCATCGCTCTCCTGCTTCTTGTGCCGCCCTGTCTGTTTACGTGGGCGACTGCCGTGATGTTGTCCGACTGGATCAACACCGGCTGACCCTGAAGCAGAGGCCTTGCTTGACTTAGGGCATTGTAAATGGCCCTTAGTTCCAGGATATTTATGTGAAGTGACGTTTCCAGGCTTGACCACAAGCCCTGGAAATTTCTTCCCTGTGTGACTGCTCCCCAGCCTCTCAGGCTGGCATCCGTGGTCACCAGGACCCAGTCCTGAATGCCGAATCTGCGGCCCTCTAGAAGATGAGCACTCTGCAACCACCACAGGAGAGACACCCTTGTCCTCGGAGACAGGGTTATCCGCTGATGCATCTGCAGATGAGATCCGGACCATTTGTCCAGCAGATCCTACTGAAAGGTTCTTGCGTGGAATCTGCCGAATGGAATCGCTTCGTAAGAAGCCACCATTTTTCCCAGGACCCTTGTGCATTGATGCACTGACACTTGGCCTGGTTTTAGGAGGTTCCTGACTAGCTCGGATAACTCCCTGGCTTTCTCCTCCGGGAGAAACACCTTTTTCTGGACTGTGTCCAGAATCATCCCTAGGAACAGCAGACGTGTCGTCGGAATCAGCTGCGATTTTGGAATATTTAGAATCCACCCGTGCTGTCGTAGCACTACTTGAGATAGTGCTACTCCGACCTCTAACTGTTCCCTGGACCTTGCCCTTATCAGGAGATCGTCCAAGTAAGGGATAATTAAGACGCCTTTTCTTCGAAGAAGAATCATCATTTCGGCCATTACCTTGGTAAAGACCCGGGGTTGCCGTGGACAATCCAAACGGCAGCGTCTGAAACTGATAATGACAGTTCTGTACCACAAACCTGAGGTACCCTTGGTGAGAAGGGCAAATTGGGACATGGAGGTAAGCATCCTTGATGTCCAGAGACACCATATAGTCCCCTTCTTCCAGGTTCGCTATCACTGCTCTGAGTGACTCCATCTTGAATTTGGACCTTTGTATGTAAGTGTTCAAGGATTTCAGATTTAAAATAGGTCTCACCGAGCCGTCCGGCTTCGGCACCACAAACAGCGTGGAATAATACCCCTTTCCCTGTTGCAGGAGGGGTGCCTTGATTATCACCTGCTGGGAATACAGCTTGTGAATGGCTTCCAATACCGCCTCCCTGTCGGAGGGAGACGTTGGTAAAGCAGACTTCAGGAACCGGCGAGGGGGAGACGTCTCGAATTCCAATTTGTACCCCTGAGATACTACCTGCAGGATCCAGGGATCCACTTGCGAGTGAGCCCACTGCGCGCTGAAATTCTTGAGACGGCCCCCCACCGTGCCTGAGTCCGCTTGTAAGGCCCCAGCGTCATGCTGAGGACTTGGCAGAAGCGGGGGAGGGCTTCTGTTCCTAGGAAGAGGCTGCCTGATGCAGTCTTTTTCCCCTTCCTCTGCCCCGGGGCAGAAATGAGTGGCCTTTTGCCCGCTTGCCCTTATGGGGACGAAAGGACTGAGCCTGAAAAGACGGTGTCTTTTTCTGCTGAGAGGTGACCTGGGGTAAAAAGGTGGATTTCCCAGCCGTTGCCGTGGCCACCAGGTCCGATAGACCAACCCCAAATAACTCCTCCCCTTTATACGGCAATACTTCCATATGCCGTTTGGAATCCGCATCACCTGACCACTGTCGCGTCCATAACCCTCTTCTGGCAGAAATGGACAGCGCACTTACTCTTGATGCCAGAGTGCAAATATCCCTCTGTGCATCTCGCATATATAGAAATGCATCCTTTAAATGCTCTATAGTCAATAATATACTGTCCCTATCCAGGGTATCAATATTTTCAGTCAGGGAATCCGACCAAGCCACCCCAGCACTGCACATCCAGGCTGAGGCGATTGCTGGTCGCAGTATAACACCAGTATGTGTGTATATACTTTTTAGGATATTTTCCAGCTTCCTATCAGCTGGTTCCTTGAGGGCGGCCGTATCAGGAGACGGTAACGCCACTTGTTTTGATAAGCGTGTGAGCGCTTTATCTACCCTAGGGGGTGTTTCCCAACGCGCCCTAACCTCTGGCGGGAAAGGGTATAATGCCAATAATTTTTTAGAAATTATCAGTTTTTTATCGGGGGAAACCCACGCTTCATCACACACCTCATTTAATTCATCCGATTCAGGAAAAACTACGGGTAGTTTTTTCACACCCCACATAATACCCTTTTTTGTGGTACTTGTAGTATCAGAAATGTTCAAAACCTCCTTCATTGCCGTGATCATGTAACGTGTGGCCCTACTGGAAATCACGTTTGTTTCCTCACCGTCGACACTGGAGTCAGTGTCCGTGTCTGGGTCTGTGTCGACCATCTGAGGTAACGGGCGCTTTAGAGCCCCTGACGGTGTTTGAGACGCCTGGACAGGTACTAACTGATTTGCCGGCTGTCTCATGTCGTCAACAGTCTTTTGTAAAGTGCTGACGCTATCACGTAATTCCTTCCATAAGACCATCCAGTCAGGTGTCGACTCCCTAGGGGGTGACATCACTATTACAGGCAATTGCTCCGCCTCCACACCATTTTCCTCCTCATACATGTCGACACAAACGTACCGACACACAGCACACACACAGGGAATGCTCTGATAGAGGACAGGACCCCACTAGCCCTTTGGGGAGACAGAGGGAGAGTTTGCCAGCACACACCAGAGCGCTATATATAATGTATAGGGACAACCTTGTATAAGTGTTTCTCCCTAATATAGCTGCTGTATAGATTCTTATGCCAATTTAGTGCCCCCCCTCTCTTGTTTTACCCTGTTTCTGTAGTGCAGGACTGCAGGGGAGAGTCAGGGAGACGTCCTTCCAGCGGTGCTGTGAGGGAAAATGGCGCTTGTGTGCTGAGGAGATAGGCTCCGCCCCCTTCTCGGCGGCCTTTCTCCCGCTTTTTTAAGGAAAACTGGCAGGGGTTAAATGCATCCATATAGCCCAGGAGCTATATGTGATGTATTTTTTTGCCATCCAAGGTGTTTTTATTGCGTCTCAGGGCGCCCCCCCCCAGCGCCCTGCACCCTCAGTGACCGGAGTGTGAAGTGTGCTGAGAGCAATGGCGCACAGCTGCGGTGCTGTGCGCTACCTTATTGAAGACAGGACGTCTTCTGCCGCCGATTTTCCGGACCTCTTCTGTCTTCTGGCTCTGTAAGGGGGCCGGCGGCGCGGCTCTGGGACCAATCCATGGCTGGGCCTGTGATCGGTCCCTCTGGAGCTAATGTCCAGTAGCCTAAGAAGCCCAATCCACTCTGCACGCAGGTGAGTTCGCTTCTTCTCCCCTTAGTCCCTCGATGCAGTGAGCCTGTTGCCAGCAGGACTCACTGAAAATAAAAAAACTAACTTAAACTTTTTCACTAAGCAGCTCAGGAGAGCCACCTAGTGTGCACCCTTCTCGTTCGGGCACAAAAATCTAACTGAGGCTTGGAGGAGGGTCATAGGGGGAGGAGCCAGTGCACACCAGGTAGTCCTAAAGCTTTTACTTTTGTGCCCAGTCTCCTGCGGAGCCGCTATTCCCCATGGTCCTGACGGAGTCCCAGCATCCACAAGGACGTCAGAGAAAAAGGATTAAAAACAACACTGGAACACCAGTGTGTAAAATCGGAGAATCATGTATCCCATCATAATAATTTCCGTGACATGGTTGTGCGTACCGACATTTCGAAGTTTAAAAACGATACTACCAGAATGTTGTCCAGACGCAAGGCAGGGTGCTATAGATGCATTAACTGTGCGACTTGCAATCATCTAGATGTTGGTAGTTCTTTTAGACACCCACATAGTGGTAAATACATTCCAATCAGACATGTGGTCACATGTACAACCACTTTTGTCATCTACATAATTCGATGCCCTTGTGGGTACTATTATGTGGGAAAAACTATTCGCCAATATAAAGAACGGGCCAATCAACATCGTTCTGCCATCCGTGCAGCATTAATCTCTGGTAAAAGTGAACAACCGGTAGCTCAGCATTTCGCTGATAGAAAGCACAGCCTGGCTAGCCTTAAGTACATGTTCATAGATCATCTCCCTGAGCTGAAACGTGGCGGTGATAGAAACAAACAGTTGCTTATTATGGAGGCAAGATGGATTGTCCGGCTGGACACTGTTGCCCCACGGGGCTTAAATGAAAAGATTTGTTGGAATAGTCTTACATAAGAATATGTGCATCTGTTGTGTTCTCATATTTCTATTCTCCTTATTTATGTAAAACTAGATCAGTCTTTAGAGTTATCCATTAGGGTAATTATAAATAATATATACCTTATGATTCAATTTACATACATTAGGGCATAAATGTTGTCTTTGCAGTCCTGTTTTTATGATGGGATACATGATTCTCCGATTTTACACACTGGTGTTCCAGTGTTGTTTTTAATCCTTTTTTTGGTTTATGTTTTTATGGGTGATGCACGGGGGCCACACCGATCGCTCTGACGACGGGTGACGTGGGCTGTATAACTCAAGGATGCGGCTACATCTTGGGATGTTATGGGAACCACGACCGTTGCCAGAAACGCATCGTGACGTGACTCAGCCATGCCCCCTGCTTTGATGACTACGTGATGCGGGCCGTCGAGCTCGATGACGCGGCTGCGTCTCGGGCTTCCATGGTGACCGCTATCGTTGTCATAACGGCGGCGGGACGCGGTGGAGACGTGCATGTGGATGACGTCTTTCACATGCGTCCGGCTGCTCGGGCGGGCGTGTGCTGCGGCGCAGGTGTCAGCTGTTTTGTCATTTACTGGTCTTTATAAGGGTGGTAAGTTGCCGTTTTATGTATGTTCACCTTTTCTCCTGTATGTGATTTCTGTACATCCTGATGACGGTGTTCTACACCGAAACGTTGATGTAATCTTTGGAACTTTCTTCTATTGGAATATAATATACTTGTTGCAAAATCCTATGAGTGCCGTCCCTCTGTTTGGAACTATCGAATCATGGCCACCCCATGATAGGACTGGATCACCAAGGTATTTGTGTCTTTTTTCGAGTGCCGATACACATGGTTATATATATATATATATATATATATATATTATCACATATCCAAATATTCCGAAATATGGAATATTCTGAAATACGGACTTTTTTGAGTGAGAGTGAAATTGTGAAACCTTTGTTTTTTGATGGCTCAATGTACACAACCTTTGTTTAATACACAAGTTATTAAAAATGTTGTATTAAATGACCTTTAGACTGTGTGTATAAGGTGTATATGAAACATAAATGAATTGTGTGAATGTAGACACTTTGTTTAATGCACAAAGTTATAAAAACTATTGGCTAAAATTACCTTCAGGCTGTGTGTACATGAAACATAAATGCATTCTGTGCTTAGATTTAGGTCCCATCGCCATGATATCTCATTATGGTATGCAATTATTCCAAAATACGGAAAAATCCGATATCCAAAATACCTCTGGTCCCAAGCATTTTGGATAAGGGATACTCAACCTGTATGTATATATATATATATTATAAGGGCACGGTCGTGCCCTTATATTAAGGCTGAATCGAACAAACGGAATTCTCCCATAGGGAACTTCTGAGATGGGGGCATGGTATTTGAGGGGCTACACCTCAAAACTGATTGGACGTACTGAGCTGAAATTTGGCATGGGAGCGTAGAATCGTCACCCGGTGCTGCATGCCAAATTTCAGGGCAAAATAATAAAAAATGAGGAATTGGGAGTAACCTAAAGTTCCAACTGTCAGTTTTTTTCTGCTACTTCCTTGTTGGCTTATTGACACCGTTTTCCTATAGAGTGAATGAGGAGATTTTTGGGAAGGCATAACTCAGGGTAGAGGACAAAGAAAGACTAGGGGTTTGTTTTATTAGATAGAGTATGTCCCAGTGTAGTGCCTTTTGGGGTTGTGGTTTTTCAGAAAGTTATAGTTTTTTTTTTATTAAGTAAAATATGCCCCATTATAATGATAGGGCTTTTCAATTTGTTGCGGCTGCGCAGTGGCCGCCAGCAGGGGGTGTACAGTGGCAGCTTCACTTGGGTGTACTAACATGGACGACTTTTTCCTCGCCTCTGGTTTTTGTTGGTAAACTGGAGGGGAACGGCCTACACTTGGGTGATACAGTGGGGTAAGGGGGTGTTTTGGGGTTACTGGGGGCATAGTGTGATAATTATAGGCCCTGGCACGGCTCACGTTAGTTTTATTGTTCCGTGGTGTAGGAGCGGTGGCAGGGCCGGCTCCTACACCACGTGATCACAGCACAGTCAGCCAGGGGCGGGAAGTTCAAAAGTGCTTAGCACTGTGCAGTATTTATCCCGTCATTATAGACGCAGCCTAGCACTGCAGCTGCTGCTGCGGAACTTCCACTGGTGCAGGGGGTGCAATGCGCAGGGGCCCATGGTAATGAAGGGGCCCATATGTGTCAAACTTAATTATACTGACTTATCTTTATGAATGTATTGCTGGGCACGCACGGCTGTGGTCTGTAATAAAGGAGGAGGAGGAGGCGGTCTAGCTGGAGGAGGAAGAGGGAGCCCACTCCCCTCTCTTCACATCTCCTCCCATTCTCTTACCGTCCTCATCCCCTCTCACAGACAGGCTGCTATTGCCGGGTTCGACGTCATGATCTAGTGACCGGCCCCGGCGCGAAAATAAAGAGAGCAGAGAAGCTTTCCTGAGTCCATGTCCCCCGGTAAGCCTTATACATAGCACCCCAGATCACCTCCATCAGGCACCGGCCCTGGTCACCTCCATCACCCTCCGGCCCTGGTCACTTCCATCATCATACCTCCCAACTGTCCCGATTTTCGCGGGACAGTCCCGTTTTTTGGGGACTGTCCCGCTGTCCCACCCGCGGGCCGCAGTGTCCCGCGGTGGGGGGGGGGGGGGGGCAGTTGGGAGGCTCTGTCACCCGCTGCCCTGCTTAGCAGAGCAGCGGTGAATAGACGCTGTGCGCATGCGCACAGCGTCTATTCAGTGCAGACAGAGGGAGAGGGGGCATGCCAGCAGGGTTGGTTCTATATCGGAGGGGCTGAAGGGACCTTGTGACGTATTGAGGGGAGGAGCTACGTCACCAGGGGGAGGAGCTACGGGCGACAGGGTACCCGGAAAGTACCCTCGCGGGCTCGCTTCGCTCGCCACGCTTCGGGCACGGTGGCTCGCTCCGCTCCGCTTCGCTCACCACCTAATTACTAAAGGTAATAGTTGGTGGCGTGGATAGTAGAGGAACTATCCCGCTGGCCTAGCTCCTCCCCCTTGCGTCGTAACTCCTCCCCCTTACGGAAAAGGTCCCTTAGCCCACTTGATTCTAGCATCTACCATGCCAGCAGCTCACAGAGCGCTGGGCATGCCCCCTCAGTGACGAAAACGGGGGCGTGACTCGCGATCGCGGGTCCTCCCACGAAGCCACGCCCCCTTTTCGTAGGCCGTGCCCCCTTTTCGGAATCGCGCGCGGCCAGAAGGTTGACCAAGAGGAACGATGGTGCCCATGTGCTGTCCGGGAATGATGGTGCTGCGCCTGTCTGGCTAGGCAGGGGAGAGAAGGGTCATGCTGGGGGAAAAGATGGTGCAAAGCTGTCTGTGTTGAGGGGGGGAGGGGGGGGGGGTGATGGTGTTGTCCTGTCTGCCTGTGGAAGGGGGGGTGATTGTGCTGTCTGTCTATGGGAAGAGGAAGTGTCTGTCTATGGGGGGGGGGGGGGGAGGGGGCGTTGCTGGAGGAAAAGATTGTGCTACATTGTCTATCTAGGGGGGTGATGGTGTTGTCCTCTCTGCCTCTTTTCATGTGTCTTACTCTCTCTTTCATGTGTCTTACTCTCTCTTTCATGTGTCTGGCTCTTTTTCTTCTCTGTATCTCACTTTTCATGTGCCTATCTCTCTTTTGATGTGTATGTGTGTCTCTCTCTTCATGTGTCTCTCCTTTCATGTCTCTTTCTTGATCTCTCACTCTCTTTTCATAGCGCCCTTTTCTTGTCTCTTTTCATGTCACTCTGTCTCTCTCTCCATGTCTTTCTCTCTCTCTTTTTCTCTGTATCTCTCTTTTTTCATGTGCCTATCTCTCTTTTCAAGTCTCTCTTCATGTGTGTCTCTCTTTTTCTCTGTATCTCTCTCTTTTCATGTCTCTCACTGTCTCTTCATCTCTCTCTTTTCATATCTCTCTTTTCATGACTCTTTACATGTCAATCTATGTCTCTCTCTCTCCATGTCTGTGTCTCTCTCTTTTCATGTCTCTCTCTCTTTTCATGTGCATCTCTCTCTTCATGTCTCTTTTCATGTGTCTCTCACTGTTTTCATATCTCTTTTCATGTGTCTCTCTTTTTCTCTGTATCTCTCTTTTCATGTGTCTCTCTCTTTTCATGTGTCTCTCTCCCTCTCTCTTTTCATGTCTCTCCATGTTTCTCCCTCTGTGTGTCTCTCTTTTCATATCTCTCTTCATGTCTCTCTCTCATGTCTATCACTTTCTTTCTCTTATGTCCATCTCTCTCTCTTCCTGTCTCTGTCTTTTCATGTGTCTCTCTCTTTTCATGTCTCTTTCTTGATATCTCACTCTCTCTCTCTTTTCATGACTCTTTTCTTGTCTCTTTTCATATCACTCTGTCTCTCCATGTCTGTTTCTCTCTCTCTTTTCAGGTCTCTCTTTTTCTCTGTATCTCTTTTTTTTTCATGTCTCTCTCTCTCTCTTCATGTCTGTCTCTGTAAATATCCCATTTTCTCTGTCTCTATCCCTATGTCTGTCTCCTCATGTCTCTCTTCATTTTTCTGTCTAACACACACACCTTTCTCTCTCTCTCTCACACACACACACACACACACACACACACACACACACACACACACACTGTACACATCTCTCACACATACGTACAGTATGTTTGTCTTTTCATGTCTCTTTTTCTCTGTCTCTCCATTTCTGTCTCTCTATCTCTCCATGTCTCTCTCTCCTTTTCTCTGTCTCTCTGTGTCTCTCTCCCTTTTGCTCTGTCTCTCCCTTTTGCTCTGTCTCCCCATGTCTCACTACATGTTTCTGTCTCTCTCAGACACATACATATCTCTCTCACACACATACATGTTTTTCTTTTCATGTCTTTCTCTCTTTGTTTCTATCCATGTCTGTCTGTTTCTCACTCTCTCTATTTCTCTGTCTCTCTTTTTCTCTATCTCTCCATGGGCGGGATGTACTAAGCGGAAAATGCGGTAAACTCCCTGTTTACCGCATTTTCCGGATGTACTAACCCCAGGCCGGCAGGACAGCGCCGCGGTGGGGTACGTCCATAGAAGCCTATGGGGCTTCTCTCCGCGGCGCTGTGTGAGGGATCTAATCGGATCCCTCCTAGCATGCCCTGCGGCCACCCCCGTCACCCTGCGCATGCACAGACTGACTTCTGGGGCCGAATCCCGGAAGTCAGGCTGCCGCTGCGCATCGCGGAGGACAGCTCTTATCGGAAGAGCTGTCCTCCGCAATGCTGAGTACATATGCGATCAGCATCATGGCGCAGGGCGGCGATGTACATTAGTACATCCCGCCCCATGTCTTTCTCATTTTTCTGTCTCACTCGCACACACATATAGATCGCTCTGTCTCTCTCTCTATCCATGTCTTTCTAATTTTTTTTGTCTCGCACACACATATACTGTATATCGCTCTCTCTCACACACACACACATATATATATATATCTCTCACACACATATGCATATCTCTCACACACGCATACATATCTCTCACACAGACATACATGTATGTATCTCTATGTCTAATCTCCATGTCTCTCCTTTTTTCTCTCTGTCTTACTCTCTCGCACACACATACCGAATTCCAGTGAACCCTTTAAACCCAATTTACCCCCTTGACTCCCTCCTATAAAGACTTCACCTCTGCCTCTCCCCGTCACCCTCTACCTGTTACCCACTCTCTCCCAGTTACCCACCGTCTCTTCCTTTCACCCACTCTGTCATCCTGAGCCTCACCCTGTCACACTCTAATTCACGTCACCTTCTAACTCTCCCTGTCACACTCTGCCTCTTCCTAGTCACCCACTGTTTTTCCCTGTAACCATTAAACCTCTCCCTGTCACCCTCTCCTTATCACCTGCTGCCTCTCCTGTCCCCCTATCCCCGTCACCAACTACCTCTCCTGTCACCCTCTGTCTCCCCGTCACCCACTGCCTTTATCTTTAACCACCTCCCCTTCACCCACTGCCTCTACCTTTAACCCTCTCCTCTTCACCCACTACCTCTCCCTGTCATCTTCTACCCTTCACCCACTGCCTCTCCCTGTAGTCCTCTCACTCTCTCTCTCCACTACCAAGCAACATATTTTGAACTTGAGGAGAGGGGCCCAAAGCATATTTCTGCACCTGGGCCCACCACCCACAATTTCCGCCACCAGACTCTGGGTCCCCATCCTCCTCTTCCGCTACAGGTTCACAAGCAGCAAGAGCACTCCGATCCCCCCTCCAACCCGCCTCTCTGATCTCCCAATTCTCTGATTCTCCTCTCTATGTTCCAACCCCCCCCCCCCCGTCTCTCTCCATCTGCAGGAATAGGACCCGCCCCCTTCTTCATTCAGCCCGCCCCCTTCATCCCCTGTATCTTTCTTTCTGCCATTTGTGATCTCTCCCATCTGTAGGAATAGGCCCCGCACCTTTTTTACTCAGCCCGCCCCCTTCTTCCCCTGTACCTTGCTCTCTCCCGAGTGTGCTCTCCGTCTCTCCCGTCTGCAGGAATAGGCCCCGACCCCTTCTTCATTACTTTCTTAGGAAAGGGAGGAGGAGCCGAGGAGGAAGGTGTACTCTGGGAGGCCGGGAGCTGCGGTGGTGTAGAGGGGCTGATGAAACACTTTGGCCACTCCCCCTCCAGCGGACCTTGGAAACAGCACCTTATAGGGGGAGAAGACCCGGACACCTGCATTCTACCACCCCTTCCCCCGCTGCTTCAATGAAGACAGCTCTGCCAGGCCAGTCACAGTGGCGTGGAGAAGAGAGGGGGGAGGCGCACTCACAGATCTAGCACACAGCGGCAGAGGTGTCTGGGTAAGAAAACAGTGGCATGTGATCAACGTCTGGATGTGCCCAGCACAAGGCTGACTGGCAATTACTTGCCACTCCCAGCACTGCTCAATTCCCTGCTCCGCACCTCTTCCCAACACCTCCCCCCTGTTATGTGTTGTGTACACTAGTGTGACCTGCTGGCACTCCAACTCCCATGTCGTGTCAGCTGTTTTACTTATCCTCCAGCTCACCAACCGCTCCCCCCCCCCACGTAATGTGCACCTATAGCCAGACTCCAAATTCCCCTCCCTGCTGTGTGTCCGGCCATCCCCCCCTCCCTGCTGTGTGTCCGGCTACACCCCCCCTCTCCTCCGTGCTGTGTGTCCGGCCAACACCCCCCCCCCCTCCCTCCCTGCTGTGTGTCCGGCCACCCCCCCCCCTCCCTGCTGTGTGTCCGGCCAACCCCCCCCCCCTCCTCCCTGCTGTGTGTCTGGCCACCCCCCCCCTCCCTGCTGTGTGTCCGGCCACCCCCCCCCCTCCCTGCTGTGTGTCCGGCTACCCTTCCTCCTCCCTGCTGTGTGACCGGCCAACCCCCCTCCCTCCTCCCTGCTGTGTGTCCGGCCAACCCCCCTCCCTCCTCCCTGCTGTGTGTCCGGCCACCCCCCCCTCCCTGCTGTGTGTCCGTCTACCCTCCCTCCTCCCTGCTGTGTGTCCGGCCACCCTCCCTCCTCCCTGCTGTGTGTCCGGCCACCCTCCCTGCTGTGTGTCCGGCCAACCCCTCCCTCCTCCCTGCTATGTGTCCGGCCAACCCCCCCCCCTCCCTCCTCCCTGCTATGTGTCCGGCCAACCCCCCTCCCTCCTCCCTGCTGTGTGTCCGGCCACCCCCCCCCCTCCCTGCTGTGTGTCCGTCTATCCTCCCTCCTCCCTGCTGTGTCTCCGGCCACCCTCCCTCCTCCCTGCTGTGTCTCCGGGCACCCTTCCTCCTCCCTGCTGTGTGTCCGGCCTACCCCCCCCCCTGCTGTTTGTCCGGCCACCCTCCCCTCCCCTGCTGTGTGTCCGGCCTACCCCCCCCCCTCCCTGCTGTGTGTCCGGCCTACCCCCCCCCCCCTCCCTGCTGTGTGTCCAGACTACCCCCCCTCCTCCCTGCTGTGTGTCCGGCCACCCTCCCCTCCCCTGCTGTGTGTCCGGCCTACTCCCCCCCCCCCCCTGCTGTGTGTCCAGCCCCCCCCCTCACCTGCTGTGTGTCCAGCCCCCCCCTCCTCACCTGCTGTGTGTCCGGCCTACCCCCCCTCCCCTCCCTGCTGTTTGTCCGGCCTACCCCCCCCACATCTCATTCACCCACCGCCGCAGACTCCTCCCCCACACGGTTATTATAATAAGGCCACCCCCCCTCACCTGCTGTGTGTCCAGCTCCCCCCCTCACCTGCTGTGTGTCCAGCCACCCCCCCCCCTCACCTGCTGTGTGTCCGGCCTACCTCCCCCCCTCACCTGCTGTGTGTCCAGCCCCCCTCACCTGCTGTGTGTCCAGCCGCCTACCCCCCCCCCTCACCTGCTGTGTGTCCGGCCTTCCCCCCCCCTCCCTGCTGTGTGTCCAGCCCCCCCCCTCACCTGCTGTGTGTCCAGCCCCCCCCCCCCTCACCTGCTGTGTGTCCGGCCTACCCACCCCCTCCCTGCTGTTTGTCCGGCCTACCCCCCCTCCCCTCCCCTGCTGTGTGTCCTGCCTACCCCCCCTCCCTGTTGTGTGTCCAGCCCCCCCCCTCACCTGCTGTGTCCGGCCTACCCTCCCCTCCCCTGCTGTGTGTTCAGCAACCCCCCCCCCTCTTCCCGCTGTGTTCGAACACCCCCTACCCCCTCCCCTCCCTGCCGTGTGTCCGGTCACCCTCCCCTCTCTGCTGTGTGTCCAGCCACCCCCCCCTCTCTGCTGTGTGTCCGGCCACCCCCCCCAGACACGCAGCGCCTGACACACACAGACATGCAATGCCTGACACGCATACGCATATGCAGCGCCTGACACACACGCACACACACAGCACCTCACACACACACACACACAGCACCTGACACTCACACGGACCTGACACACACGCACTCACACGCAGTACCTGATACACGCACACGCATATGCAGCGCCTGACACACACGCAGCACCTGACACGCACACACACAGATGCAGTACCTAACATTCACACGGATCTGACACACACGCACACACTCACACGCAGCACCTGACACACACAGATACGCAGCGCCTGACACACACGCACAGGCAGCGCCTGACACACGCACAGGCAGCGCCTAACACACACGCACAGGCAGCGCCTGACACACACGCACAGGCAGCGCCTGACACACACGCACAGGCAGCGCCTGACACACACGCACAGGCAGCGCCTGACACACAGGCAGCGCCTGACACTGACACACAGGCAGCGCCTGACACACAGGCAGCGCCTGACACACAGGCAGCGCCTGACACACACGCACACACCTGACACACACGCACACACCTGACACTCACACGCACCTGACACACGCACTCACACACAGCACCTGACATACTCACATGCAGCACCTGACACACACACACACGCAGACATGCAGCACATGACACGCAGCGCCTGACACACACACAGACATGCAGCGCCTGACACACACGCAGCGCCTGACACACACGCAGATACGCAGCGCCTGACACACACGCAGATACGCAGCGCCTGACACACACGCAGACACGCAGCGCCTGACACACACGCAGACACGCAGCACCTGGCACACACGCAGCACCTGACACACGCAGCACCTGACACACACACGCAGACATGCAGCACATGACACACAAGCAGCGCCTGACACACACGCAGACACGCAGCGCCTGACAGACACGCAGCGCCTGACACACACGCAGACACGCAGCGCCTGACACACACGCAGACACGCAGCGCCTGACACACACGCAGCACCTGACACACACGCAGCGCCTGACACACACGCAGCACCTGACACACACGCAGACATGCAGCACCTGACACACGCAGCACCTGACACACACGCAGACACGCGGCACCTGACACACACGCAGCACCTGACACACACGCAGACACGCAGCACCTGACACACACGCAGACACGCAGCACCTGGCAGACACGCAGCACCTGACACACGCGCAGACACGCAGCACCTGACACACACGCAGACACGCAGCACCTGACACACACGCAGACACGCACACACACACAGCACCTGACACAGATATGCAGCGCCTGACACACACACGCAGACATACAGCGCCTGACACACACACACACACACGCAGACATGCAGCGCCTGACACACACACGCAGACATGCAGCGCCTGACACACACACACGCAGACATGCAGCACCTGACACACCCACACACAGATATGCAGCACCTGACACACCCACACACACATACAGACAAGCAGCACCTGACACACACACACACACACACGCAGCACCTGACACACATATATACATGTGGCATTTAACGCACACACGCACAGCACCTGACACACAATCATATACACTCAGAGCACCTAACACACACATACACTCGCAGCACCTCACACACACTCGTATACACACGCAGCACCTGCTACTTACACATACATGAACAGCACCTAACACACACATATATACATGCAGCACCTGACACACATACACGCGCAGCACCTGACAGTCGCACACATACAGATGCGACAGCTGACACAAACACATACACGCTCAACACCTGACACCCACGTGGCAGCTGACGCATACAAATGCAGCACCTGAGATACACACATACACGTACAGCACCTGAGACACACACATACATGTACAGCACCTGAAACACACACACACATGTATGTACACGCGCGGCTCCAGGCACACACATACGTACGTACACACGCGGCACTTGACACACACACACACACACACGTACACGCGCGGCACCTGACACACACGCACGCACGCACGTACGTACGTACGTACACGTGTGGCATCTGACACACACACACGTATGCACACGCGTGGCTCCTGACACACACGCGTGTTGCTCCTGACACACACACATGTACGTACACGCTCGGCTCCTGACACACACACGTATGTATGTATACGTGCTGCACCTGACACCTACACGTATGTACGTATACGCGTGGCTCCTGACACCCTCACGCATGTACACGTGCTGCTCCTGGCACACACACGCACACACACGTACACGCGTGGCACCTGACACATACACGCGTGTACGTACACACATGCACAGCACCTGACATACACACATGTAGGTACGCGCCACCTGACACACACACACGTACACGCACGACACCTGACACACACGTACATACTAGTGATGAGTGGGTTCGGTTCGTCGGAATCCGGACCCTCCGGACTTGACCCATTTTACATGGGTCCGAGGCAGGTTCGAACCTTCCCGCCTTGCTCGGCTAACCCGAGCGCGCCCGAACGTCATCATCCCGCTGATTCCCGCGAGATTCGGATGTCTGCATTCGTGGAAAGGGGTCCCATGTGTAAACATGGGACCCCTTTCAGTCCGTCTGGTCCGGGTGTTCGGTTTGTTGTTTTGCCAAGTACGTGGATTTAATCTGGAACCTGGATCAGGTGAGTATAATTATCTTTTATTTTCAGGTACCCGTGGATTCTACTTGGAGAAGAGGACCGACTGCTTCGTGTCAACATAGGTAAGTATGTGTGTGTCGGCAGGTGTGAAATAAAGTTATACTTTCACGGTGTCTGTGTCCTGTTTTTATTTGGGTATTTTTTTCCCAGTAGAACTACAGGTACCAGCGGGCCCGTTTTTCTCCCGCATGCTGGTACTTGTGGTTCTCAAAGTACCATCTTGCGGGGGAGGCTTGATGGGACTTGTAGTGCTACTGGAAAAAACAATATTCTTTCAATTTTCTCAAGGCTATCAGCCTCCCATCCGCAGCCCTTGGATGGGGGGGACAGCTTCGGGCTTCACCCCTGGCCCTTGGGTGGCTGGGGGGGGGGACCCCTTGATTGAAGGGGTCCCCACTCCCCCAGGGTACCCCGGCCAGGGGTGACTAGTTGGATATTTAATGGCACGGCCGCAGGGCACTGTATAAAAGTGACCCCCGGCTGTGGCATTATCTGTCCAGCTAGTGGAGCCCGATGCTGGTGTAAAAAATATGGGGGACCCTACTCTTTTTGTCCCCCGTATTTTTTGCACCAGCACCAGGCGCAGAGCCCGGTGCTGGTTTTAAAAATACGGGGGATCCCCTGTCCGTTTTTTCCCCGGATTTTTAGAACCAGGATCGGCTCGAAGAGCCCGAGGCTGGTTATGCTTTGGAGGGGGTACCCCACGCAAATTTTTTTTCCGGGTTTTTCACATTCCATTTAAAAATAACAAACAAATAATAATCTTTTAAAAAATATATAAATAATACTTGTGCCTCCAAAAAAGACAAACCAAGTACCTAATCCCTTCTAATATAAATAGATATGCTATTACCCCCCAAAAAACAGCAAAAAAAACATGTTTTAATTTTTTTTATTAGATTCCGCCTGCAAAATGTGGTGGATTGAAAATTACGAATTTACTGTTTAAAAGCACTGTTGTCGAATTTACAAACTTCAATTGAATATACTTTTGTCGAACTGCTGCATTTGTACCATTGCAGAAAAGTCGAATTTGTCAAATGTCGAATTTTAAAAAGTCGAATTTTGAGAGCCTGTAAGAATAGGCCCCTCCCCCTTCTTCACATCAGCCGTCCTCTTCTACCCCTGTACCTTGCTCTCTCCTGTCTGTGCTCTCTCCCGTCTGTAGGACTAGGCCCCGCCCCCTTCTTACCCTCCAGTGACTGCTCTCTCCTGACAAGTGGACCAGGCCTGCCCCCTACACGCTGCTGGTGTCTTCATTGTTACTTGGTCTGGAGCTCCGTTGGGGAGAGAACTCACGTGAGCTTATTAAGAATGAGGAACTGGGATGTTTTAATTTTATTGTGAGTAGTGTAGTGTGGTGATGTAGTATGTTGTATGGGGGGTATAGTGTAACTATGAAGTGCAGCATATGGGAGGGCTATAGCATAGTGATGTAGTGTGGCATATGGGGGGTGGTAGCGCATAGGCGTGTGTACAGGGGGTGCCTGGTGCGCACAGGCACTCCCTAATGTCCAGCACCGCTGCACGCCACGCTTGCTGTAGCACAGTGATCGCTGAGTGTGTGATCAGTGGAGCCTAGCCTGCAGCTCATTTCTGTACCTCCCACCACCGCTGCTGGGAGGGCAGACGGGGAGCAGGTGTCACAAGGAGTGTGTGGGTAACTAATTCACAATACTTCCGCTCAACGTGGCACTGCTGGTCCTTCATCTCCCATGTCTCTTCACCAGGTGGCGGGCGGCCCAGAAATTAAGTGATGTGTTGTGCAGCAGTCAGTGTGAAGTGACTGTGAGTAACACTGGGCGTGCTGATGATGCTGCTGCAGAATCGGGAAGCAATTAATTCATAAATATAATGTACTCTATCAGTGTATTATACATACATAAACATGTACATACGTGTATTTGTGTATACATGTATATGCATGTATATACATGAGTGTGTGTGCATATATATATATACAGCCAGTTCCCAGGAACAAGAGTCCTCCCCCGCTTCCGCTAAGTCCACAGCATGACGCTGGGGCTCCACTGGTGGAGCCAGGTGCGGTGGGGGCCCGTCTCAAGTGCTTCAGCGGTCAGTGGGCTTGCTCACAGGTGGATCCCTGGATTCTACAAGTAGTGTCTCAGGGATACAAGCTGGAATTCGAGACGTCTCCCCCTCGCCGTTTCCTAAAATCTGCCTTGCCAACATCTCCCTTGGACAGGGAGGCTGTGATAGAGGCAAATTCACAAGCTGTATTCGCAGCAGGTGATAGTCATATACCCCTCCTTCAACAAGGAAAGGTTTACTATTCCACAATGTTTGTGGTACCGAAACCGGACGGTTCGGTGAGACCCATTTTAAATTTAAAATCTTTGAACACGTATATAAAACGGTTCAGGTTCAAGATGGAATCAGGGCGGTTATCTCAAGCCTGGAGGAAGGAGATTACATGGTATCACTGGACATCAAGGATGCTTACCTGCATGTCCCCATTTACACTCCTCACCAGGTGTACCTAAGATTTGTGGTACAGGACTGTCATTACCAATTCCAGGCGCTGCCGTTTGGTCTGTCCACGGCACTGAGGGTGTTTACCAAGTTAATGATGATACTCCTGCGAAAAAAGGAAGTTATAATTATCCCGTACTTGGACGATCTCCTGATAAAGGCGAGGTCCAAGAAACAGTTGTTGATCCGAGTAGCACTTGCTCTAGGCTGGTGCTACAACAGCACGGCTGGATCCTGAATATTCCAAAGTCGCAGCTGGTTCCTGCAACACGTCTATTGTTCCTGGGGATGGTTCTGGACACAGAACAGAAAAGGGTGTTTCTCCCGGAGGAGAAGGCCAAGGAGTTGTCATCGCTAGTCAGAGACCTCTTAAGACCAAAACAGGTGTCGGTGCACCACTGCACGCGAGTCCTGGGAAAGATGGTAGCTTCTTACGAAGCAATTCCGTTCGGAAGGTTCCATGCACGGATCTTTCAGTGGGATCTGTTGGACAAGTGGTCCGGATCGCATCTTCAGATGCATCAGAGGATAACCCTGTCTGCAAGGACCAGGGTGTCTCTACTGTGGTGGCTGCAGAGTGCTCATCTTCTAGAGGGCTGCAGATTCGGCATACAGGACTGGGTCCTGGTAACCACGGACGCCAGCCTTCGAAGCTGGGGAGCAGTCACACAGGGAAGAAATTTCCAGGGACTATGGTCAAGCCAGGAAATGTCCCTACACATAAATATTCTGGAACTAAGAGCCATTTACAATGCCCTAAGTCAGGCAAGACCCCTGCTTCAAAGTCAGCTAGTACTGATTCACCCAGACAACATCACGGCGGTCGCCCATGTAAACCGACAGGGCGGCACGAGAAGCAGGATGGCGATGGCAGAAGCCATGAAGATTCTCCGATGGGCGGAAAATCACGTGTTATTCCGGGAGTGGACAACTGGGAAGCAGACTTCCTCAGCAGACACGACCTCCACCCGGGAGAGTGGGGACTTCATCCAGAAGTCTTCCGGCTGATTACAAACCTCAACAAAAAGCTAGAAAACTATTGCGCCAGGTCAAGGGACCCTCAGGCGATATCGGTGGATGCTCTAGTGACACCGTGGGTGTACCGGTCGGTTTATGTGTTTCCTCCTCTTCCCCTCATACCAAGGGTGCTGAGGATAATAAGAAGGAGAAGAGTAAGAACTATACTCATTGTTCCGGATTGGCCAAGAAGAGCTTGGTACCCAGAACTTCAAGAAATGATCTCAGAGGACCCATGGCCTCTAGTGCTCAGACAAGACCTGCTGCAGCAGGGGCCTTGTCTGTTCCAAGACTTACCGCGGCTGCGTTTGACGGCATGGCGGTTGAACACCGGATCCTGAAGGAAAAGGGCATTCCGGAGGAAGTCATTCCTACGCTGAACAAAGCCAGGAAGGACGTGACCGCAAAACATTATCACCGCATATGGCGAAAATATGTTGCTTGGTGTGAGGACAGGAAGGCCCCAATGGAGGAATTTCAACTGGGTTGATTCCTGCACTTCCTACAGTCAGGGGTGACTATGGGCCTCAAATTGGGGTCCATTAAGGTCCAGATTTCGGCTCTGTCGATTTTCTTCCAAAAAGAACTGGCTTCCCTGCCGGAAGTTCAGACTTTTTTTTAAAGGAGTGCTGCATATTCAGCCTCCTTTTGTGCCTCCAGTGGCACCTTTGGATCTCAACGTGGTGTTGGATTTCCTTAAATCACATTGGTTTTAGCCACTTTAAACCGTGGAGTTAAAATATCTCACGTGGAAAGTGGTCATGCTATTGGCCCTGGCTTCGGCCAGGCATGTGTCAGAGTTGGCGGCTTTGTCATGTAAAAGCCCTTATGTGATTTTCCATATGGATAGGGCGGAATTGAGGACTCGTCCCCAATTTCTGCCTAAGGTGGTTTCAGCATTTCATTTGAACCAACTTATTGTGGTGCCTGCGGCTACTCGGAACTTGGAGGATTCCAAGTTGCTGGATGTAGTCAGGGCCCTGAAAATTTGTTTCCAGAATGGCTGGAGTCAGGAAAACTGACTCGCTGTTTATCCTCTACGCACCAAACAAGATGGGTGCTCCTGCTTCAAAGCAGACTATTGCTCGCTGGATATGTAGCACAATTCAGCTTGCACATTCTGCGGCGGGACTTCCGCATTCTAGAATAGTAAAAGCCCATTCCACGCGGAAGGTGGGCTCTTCTTGGGCGGCTGCCCGAGGGGTCTCTGCTTTACAACTTTGCCGAGCTGCTACTCGGTCGGGGTCAAACACATTTGCAAGATTTTACAAGTTTGATACCCTGACTGAGGAGGACCTGGAGTTCGCTCATTCGGTGCTGCAGAGTCATCCGCACTCTCCCGCCTGTTTGAGAGCTTTGATATAATCCCCATGGTCCTTACGGAGTCCCAGCATCCACTTAGGACGTCAGAGAAAATAAGATTTTACTCACTGGTAAATCTATTTCTCGTAGTCCGTAGTGGATGCTGGGCGCCCATCCCAAGTGCGGATTGTCTGCAATACTTGTACATAGTTATTGTTAACAATAGAGATGAGCGCCTGAAATTTTTCGGGTTTTGTGTTTTGGTTTTGGGTTCGGTTCCGCGGCCGTGTTTTGGGTTCGAACGCGTTTTGGCAAAACCTCACCGAATTATTTTTGTCGGATTCGGGTGTGTTTTGGATTCGGGTGTTTTTTTCAAAAAACCCTAAAAAACAGCTTAAATCATAGAATTTGGGGGTAATTTTGATCCCAAAGTATTATTAACCTCAAAAAACATAATTTACACTCATTTTCAGCCTATTCTGAACACATCACACCTCACAATATTATTTTTAGTCCTAAAATTTGCACCGAGGTCGCTGTGTGAGTAAGATAAGCGACCCTAGTGGCCGACACAAACACCGGGCCCATCTAGGAGTGGCACTGCAGTGTCACGCAGGATGTCCCTTCCAAAAAACCCTCCCCAAACAGCACATGACGCAAAGAAAAAAAGAGGCGCAATGAGGTAGCTGTGTGAGTAAGATTAGCGACCCTAGTGGCCGACACAAACACCGGGCCCATCTAGGAGTGGCACTGCAGTGTCACGCAGGATGTCCCTTCCAAAAAACCCTCCCCAAACAGCACATGACGCAAAGAAAAAAAGAGGCGCAATGAGGTAGCTGACTGTGTGAGAAAGATAAGCGACCCTAGTGGCCGACACAAACACCGGGCCCATCTAGGAGTGGCACTGCAGTGTCACGCAGGATGGCCCTTCCAAAAAACCCTCCCCAAACAGCACATGACGCAAAGAAAAAAAGAGGCGCAATGAGGTAGCTGACTGTGTGAGTAAGATTAGCGACCCTAGTGGCCGACACAAACACCGGGCACATCTAGGAGTGGCACTGCAGTGTCACGCAGGATGTCCCTTCCAAAAAACCCTCCCCAAACAGCACATGACGCAAAGAAAAAAAGAGGCGCAATGAGGTAGCTGTGTGAGTAAGATTAGCGACCCTAGTGGCCGACACAAACACCGGGCCCATCTAGGAGTGGCACTGCAGTGTCACGCAGGATGTCCCTTCCAAAAAACCCTCCCCAATCAGCACATGATGCAAAGAAAAAGAAAAGAAAAAAGAGGTGCAAGATGGAATTATCCTTGGGCCCTCCCACCCACCCTTATGTTGTATAAACAAAACAGGACATGCACACTTTAACCAACCCATCATTTCAGTGACAGGGTCTGCCACACGACTGTGACTGATATGACGGGTTGGTTTGGACCCCCCCCAAAAAAGAAGCAATTAATCTCTCCTTGCACAAACTGGCTCTACAGAGGCAAGATGTCCACCTCATCTTCACCCTCCGATATATCACCGTGTAGATCCCCCTCCTCACAGATTATCAATTCGTCCCCACTGGAATCCACCATCTCAGACCCCACTGGAATCCACCATCTCAGCTCCCTGTGTACTTTGTGGAGGCAATTGCTGCTGGTCAATGTCTCCGCGGAGGAATTGATTATAATTCATTTTAATGAACATCATCTTCTCCACATTTTCTGGATGTAACCTCGTACGCCGATTGCTGACAAGGTGAGCGGCGGCACTAAACACTCTTTCGGAGTACACACTTGTGGGAGGGCAACTTAGGTAGAATAAAGCCAGTTTGTGCAAGGGCCTCCAAATTGCCTCTTTTTCCTGCCAGTATAAGTACGGACTGTGTGACGTGCCTACTTGGATGCGGTCACTCATATAATCCTCCACCATTCTATCAATGTTGAGAGAATCATATGCAGTGACAGTAGACGACATGTCCGTAATCGTTGTCAGGTCCTTCAGTCCGGACCAGATGTCAGCATCAGCAGTCGCTCCAGACTGCCCTGCATCACCGCCAGCGGGTGGGCTCGGAATTCTGAGCCTTTTCCTCGCACCCCCAGTTGCGGGAGAATGTGAAGGAGGAGATGTTGACAGGTCGCGTTCCGCTTGACTTGACAATTTTGTCACCAGCAGGTCTTTCAACCCCAGCAGACCTGTGTCTGCCGGAAAGAGAGATCCAAGGTAGGCTTTAAATCTAGGATCGAGCACGGTGGCCAAAATGTAGTGCTCTGATTTCAACAGATTGACCACCCGTGAATCCTTGTTAAGCGAATTAAGGGCTGCATCCACAAGTCCCACATGCCTAGCGGAATCGCTCCGTGTTAGCTCCTTCTTCAATGCCTCCAGCTTCTTCTGCAAAAGCCTGATGAGGGGAATGACCTGACTCAGGCTGGCAGTGTCTGAACTGACTTCACGTGTGGCAAGTTCAAAGGGCATCAGAACCTTGCACAACGTTGAAATCATTCTCCACTGCACTTGAGACAGGTGCATTCCACCTACTATATCGTGCTCAATTGTATAGGCTTGAATGGCCTTTTGCTGCTCCTCCAACCTCTGAAGCATATAGAGGGTTGAATTCCACCTCGTTACCACTTCTTGCTTCAGATGATGGCAGGGCAGGTTCAGTAGTTTTTGGTGGTGCTCCAGTTTTCTGTACGTGGTGCCTGTACGCCGAAAGTGTCCCGCAATTCTTCTGGCCACCGACAGCATCTCTTGCACGCCCCTGTCGTTTTTTAAAAAATTCTGCACCACCAAATTCAAGGTATGTGCAAAACATGGGACGTGCTGGAATTGGCCCAGATTTAATGCACACACAATATTGCTGGCGTTGTCCGATGCCACAAATCCACAGGAGAGTCCAATTGGGGTAAGCCATTCCGCGATGATCTTCCTCAGTTGCCGTAAGAGGTTTTCAGCTGTGTGCGTATTCTGGAAAGCGGTGATACAAAGCGTAGCCTGCCTAGGAAAGAGTTGGCGTTTGCGAGATGCTGCTACTGGTGCCGCCGCTGCTGTTCTTGCGGCGGGAGTCCATACATCTACCCAGTGGGCTGTCACAGTCATATAGTCCTGACCCTGCCCTGCTCCACTTGTCCACATGTCCGTGGTTAAGTGGACATTGGGTACAGCTGCATTTTTTAGGACACTGGTGACTCTTTTTCTGAGGTCTGTGTACATTTTCGGTATCGCCTGCCTAGAGAAATGGAACCTAGATGGTATTTGGTACCGGGGACACAGTACCTCCAACAAGTCTCTAGTTGGCTCTGCAGTAATGATGGATACCGGAACCACGTTTCTCACCACCCAGGATGCCAAGGCCTCAGTTATCCGCTTTGCAGTAGGATGACTGCTGTGATATTTCATCTTCCTCGCAAAGGACTGTTGAACAGTCAATTGCTTACTGGAAGTAGTACAAGTGGGCTTACGACTTCCCCTCTGGGATGACCATCGACTCCCAGCGGCAACAACAGCAGCGCCAGCAGCAGTAGGCGTTACACGCAAGGATGCATCGGAGGAATCCCAGGCAGGAGAGGACTCGTCAGACTTGCCAGTGACATGGCCTGCAGGACTATTGGCATTCCTGGGGAAGGAGGAAATTGACACTGAGGGAGTTGGTGGGGTGGTTTGCGTGAGCTTGGTTACAAGAGGAAGGGATTTACTGGTCAGTGGACTGCTTCCGCTGTCACCCAAAGTTTTTGAACTTGTCACTGACTTATTATGAATGCGCTGCAGGTGACGTATAAGGGAGGATGTTCCGAGGTGGTTAACGTCCTTACCCCTACTTATTACAGCTTGACAAAGGGAACACACGGCTTGACACCTGTTGTCCGCATTTCTGGTGAAATACCTCCACACCGAAGAGCTGATTTTTTTGGTATTTTCACCTGGCATGTCAACGGCCATATTCCTCCCACGGACAACAGGTGTCTCCCCGGGTGCCTGACTTAAACAAACCACCTCACCATCAGAATCCTCCTGGTCAATTTCCTCCCCAGCGCCAGCAACACCCATATCCTCCTCATCCTGGTGTACTTCAACACTGACATCTTCAATCTGACTATCAGGAACTGGACTGCGGGTGCTCCTTCCAGCACTTGCAGGGGGCGTGCAAATGGTGGAAGGCGCATGCTCTTCACCTCCAGTGTTGGGAAGGTCAGGCATCGCAACCGACACAATTGGACTCTCCTTGTGGATTTGGGATTTCGAAGAACGCACAGTTCTTTGCGGTGCTTTTGCCAGCTTGAGTCTTTTCAGTTTTCTAGCGAGAGGCTGAGTGCTTCCATCCTCATGTGAAGCTGAACCACTAGCCATGAACATAGGCCAGGGCCTCAGCCGTTCCTTGCCACTCCGTGTGGTAAATGGCATATTGGCAAGTTTACGCTTCTCCTCCGACAATTTTATTTTAGGTTTTGGAGTCCTTTTTTTTCTGATATTTGGTGTTTTGGATTTGACATGCTCTGTACTATGACATTGGGCATCGGCCTTGGCAGACGACGTTGCTGGCATTTCATCGTCTCGGCCATGACTAGTGGCAGCAGCTTCAGCACGAGGTGGAAGTGGATCTTGATCTTTCCCTAATTTTGGAACCTCAACTTTTTTGTTCTCCATATTTTATAGGCAGAACTAAAAGGCACCTCAGGTAAACAATGGAGATGGATGGATTGGATACTAGTATTGGATACCTGCCGACTGCCGACACAGAGGTAGCCACAGCCGTGAACTACCGCACTGTACACTGGTTGATAAAGAGATAGTAGTATACTCGTAACAACTAGTATGACACTATGACGACGGTATAAAGAATGAAAAAAAAACCACGGTTAGGTGGTATATATTATAATAATAATACAATTATGGATGGACGGACTGCCTGCCGACTGCCGACACAGAGGTAGCCACAGCCGTGAACTACCGCACTGTACACTGGTTGATAAAGAGATAGTAGTATACTCGTAACAACTAGTATGACACTATGACGACGGTATAAAGAATGAAAAAAAAACCACGGTTAGGTGGTATATATTATAATAATAATACAATTATGGATGGACGGACTGCCTGCCGACTGCCGACACAGAGGTAGCCACAGCCGTTAACTACCGCACTGTACACTGGTTGATAAAGAGATAGTAGTATACTCGTAACAACTAGTATGACACTATGACGACGGTATAAAGAATGAAAAAAAAACCACGGTTAGGTGGTATATATTATAATAATAATACAATTATGGATGGACGGACTGCCTGCCGACTGCCGACACAGAGGTAGCCACAGCCGTGAACTACCGCACTGTACACTGGTTGATAAAGAGATAGTAGTATACTCGTAACAACTAGTATGACACTATGACGACGGTATAAAGAATGAAAAAAAAACCACGGTTAGGTGGTATATATTATAATAATAATACAATTATGGATGGACGGACTGCCTGCCGACTGCCGACACAGAGGTAGCCACAGCCGTGAACTACCGCACTGTACACTGGTTGATAAAGAGATAGTAGTATACTCGTAACAACTAGTATGACACTATGACGACGGTATAAAGAATGAAAAAAAAACCACGGTTAGGTGGTATATATTATAATAATAATACAATTATGGATGGACGGACTGCCTGCCGACTGCCGACACAGAGGTAGCCACAGCCGTGAACTACCGCACTGTACACTGGTTGATAAAGAGATAGTAGTATACTCGTAACAACTAGTATGACACTATGACGGTATAAAGAATGAAAAAAAAACCACGGTTAGGTGGTATATATTATAATAATAATACAATTATGGATGGACGGACTGCCTGCCGACTGCCGACACAGAGGTAGCCACAGCCGTGAACTACCGCACTGTACACTGGTTGATAAAGAGATAGTAGTATACTCGTAACAACTAGTATGACACTATGACGACGGTATAAAGAAAGAAAAAAAAATACCACGGTTAGGTGGTATATATTGTAATACAATTATGGATGGACGGACTGCCTGCCGAGTTCCGACTGCCGACACAGAGGTAGCCACAGCCGTGAACTACCGCACTGTACTGTGTCTGCTGCTAATATAGACTGGTTGATAAAGAGATAGTATACAATACATACAACAATATACTACTATACTGGTGGTCAGGCACTGGTCACCACTAGTCACACTGGCAGTGGCACTCCTGCAGCAAAAGTGTGCACTGTTTAATTTTAAATTAATATAATATTATGTACTCCTGGGGGCTCCTGCTATAACAACCTGCAGTGCTCCCCAGTCTCCCCCACAATTATTATAAGCTTTGCCTTTTATACATTGATGTGCAGCACACTGGGCTGAGCTGAGTGCACACAGACTGAGTCACACTGTGTGACTGGCTGCTGCTGTGTATCGTTTTTTTTCAGGCAGAGAACGGATATAGCAGAGAACGGATATATTAAAATAAATAAAAGTTAACTAACAACAACTGCACTGGTCACTGTGGTAAACTCTGTCTGACTCTGCACAATCTCTCTCTCTCTTCTAATCTAATTTCTAATGGAGAGGACGCCAGCCACGTCCTCTCCCTATCAATCTCAATGCACGTGTGAAAATGGCGGCGACGCGCGGCTCCTTATATAGAATCCGAGTCTCGCGAGAATCCGACAGCGTCATGATGACGTTCGGGCGCGCTCGGGTTAACCGAGCAAGGCGGGAGGATCCGAGTCTGCTCGGACCCGTGAAAAAAACATGAAGTTCGTGCGGGTTCGGTTTCAGAGAAACCGAACCCGCTCATCTCTAGTTAACAATAGGGTTATTGTTGAGAGCCATCTGTGCAGAGGCTCCGTTGTTGTCATACTGTTAACTGGGTATAATATCACGAGTTGTACGGTGTGGCTGGTATGAGTCTTACCCGGGATTCAAAATCCTTCCTTAGTGTCAGCTCTTCCGGGCACAGTATCCTAACTGAGGTCTGGAGGAGGGTCATAGGGGGAGGAGCCAGTGCACACCAGGTAGTCCTAAAGCTCTCTTTAGTTGTGCCCAATCTCCTGCGGAGCCGCTCTTCCCCATGGTCCTTACGGAGTCCCAGCATCCACTACGGACTACGAGAAATAGATTTATATATATATATATATATATATATATAATAAGATTTCTCTAACGTCCTAGTGGATGCTGGGACTCCGTCAGGACCATGGGGAATAGCGGGCTCCGCAGGAGACAGGGCACATCTAAAAAAGCTTTTAGGTCACATGGTGCGTACTGGCTCCTCCCCCTATGACCCTCCTCCAAGCCTGAGTTAGGTTTTTGTGCCCGTCCGAGAGGGTGCAATCTAGGTGGCTCTCCTAAAGAGCTGTTTAGAAAAGTTTTTTTTTAGGTTTCAATCTCAGTGATTCCTGCTGGCAACAGGATCACTGCATCGAGGGACTTAGGGGAGAGATTTCCAACTCACCTGCGTGCAGGATGGATTGGAGTCTTAGGCTACTGGACACTTAGCTCCAGAGGGAGTCGGAACACAGGTCAGCCTGGGGTTCGTCCCGGAGCCGCGCCGACGATCCCCCTTACAGACGCTGAAGAGACGGCAGAACGGAGGTCCGGAAACAGGCGGCAGAAGACTCCTCAGTCTTCTTGAAGGTAGCGCACAGCACGGCAGCTGTGCGCCATTGTTGTCACACGGCTCACTGACTCAGTCACGGAGGGTGCAGGGCGCTGCTGGGGGCGCCCTGGGCAGCAATATAATTACCTTTAGTGGCAAAATAAATACATCACATATAGCCATTAAGGCTATATGTATGTATTTTAACCCAGGCCAGTTTCTTAAAAACCGGGGAAAAGCCCGCCGAAAAAGGGGCGGAGCTTATTCTCCTCAGCACTCAGCGCCATTTTCCTGCTCAGCTCCGCTGGTGAGGAAGGCTCCCAGGTCTCTCCCCTGCACTGCACTACAGAAACAGGGTAACAAAGAGAAGGGGGGCATAAATTGGCGATATTTATATATTAAGAGCGCATATATAGTAAACAACACCTTCTAGGGTTGTTTATATACATTTATAGCGCTTTTGGTGTGTGCTGGCAAACTCTCCCTCTGTCTCCCCAAAGGGCTAGGGGGTCCTGTCTTCGATTAGAGCATTCCCTGTGTGGCTGCTGTGTGTCGGTTCGTGTGTGTCGACATGTATGAGGACGATGTTGGTGTGGAGGCAGAGCAATTGCCGATGATGGTAATGTCACCCCCTAGGGAGTCGACACCGGAATGGATGGCTTTAGTTATGGAATTGCGTGATAATGTCAGCACATTACAAAAGTCAGTTGACGAAATAAGACGCCCGGCAAACCAGTTAGTACCGGTTCAGGCGTCTCAGACACCGTCAGGGGCTGTAAAACGTCCTTTACCTCAGTCAGTCGACACGGGTACCGACACAGATGAATCTAGTGTCGACGGTGAAGAAACAAACGTATTTTCCAATAGGGCCACACGTTATATGATCACGGCAATGAAGGAGGCTTTGCAGATCTCTGATACTGCTGGTACCTCAAAAAGGGGTATTATGTGGGGGGTGAAAAAACTACCTGTATTTTTTCCAGAATCAGAGGAATTGAATGACGTGTGTGATGAAGCGTGGGTTAACCCCGATAGAAAACTGCTAATTTCCAAGAAGTTATTGGCATTATACCCTTTCCCACCAGAGGTTAGGGCGCGCTGGGAAACACCCCCTAGGGTGGATAAGGCGCTCACACGTTTATCAAAGCAAGTGGCGTTGCCGTCTCCTGATACGGCCGCCCTCAAGGATCCAGCAGATAGGAGGCTGGAAACTACACTGAAGAGTATATACACACATACTGGTGTTATACTGCGACCGGCAATAGCCTCAGCCTGGATGTGCAGTGCTGGGGTAGTGTGGTTGGATTCTCTGACTGAAAATATTGATACCCTGGATAGGGACAGTATTTTATTGACTCTAGAGCAATTAAAGGATGCTTTCCTTTATATGCGAGATGCTCAGAGGGATGTTTGTACTCTAGCATCAAGAGTAAGCGCGATGTCCATATCTGCCAGAAGAAGTTTATGGACGCGACAGTGGTCAGGTGATGCGGATTCCAAGAGGCATATGGAAGTATTGCCATATAAAGGAGAGGAATTGTTTGGGGTCGGTCTTTCGGACCTGGTGGCCACGGCAACTGCCGGCAAATCCACTTTTTTACCTCAGACCCCCTCCCAACAGAAAAAGACACCGTCTTTTCAGCCGCAGTCCTTTCGCTCCTATAAAAAGCGACCAAAAGGACAGTCTTATCTGCCGCGAGGCAGAGGAAAGGGTAAGAAAGGGCAGCAAGCAGCCCCTGCCCAGGAACAGAAGCCCGCCCCGGCTTCTACAAAGCCATCAGCATGCCGCTGGGGCTTTACAAGCGGACTCAGGAACGGTGGGGGGTCGACTCAAGATTTTCAGCAATCAATGGGTTCACTCACAAGTGGACCCGTGGGTCCTGCAGATAGTATCTCAGGGTTACATGCTGGAGTTCGAAAGGTCTCCCCCTCGCCGGTTCCTAAAGTCTGCTTTACCAACGTCTCCCTCAGAAAGGACGTCGGTTTTGGAAGCCATTCGCAAGCTGTATTCTCAGCAGGTGATAGTCAAGGTACCCCTCCTACAACAGGGAAAGGGGTATTATTCCACACTATTTGTGGTACCGAAACCGGACGGTTCGGTAAGGCCTATTCTAAATCTGAAATCCTTGAACCTGTACATAAAGAAATTCAAGTTCAAGATGGAGTCACTCAGAGCAGTGATAGCGAATCTGGAAGAAGGAGACTTCATGGTGTCCTTGGACATAAAAGATGCTTATCTACATGTCCCGATTTACCCCTCACACCAAGGGTATCTCAGGTTCGTGATACAAGACTGTCATTATCAGTTTCAAACGCTGCCGTTTGGGTTGTCCACGGCCCCTCGGGTCTTTACCAAGGTAATGACCGAAATGATGGTTCTTCTACGAAGAAAAGGCGTATTAATTATCCCTTACTTGGACGATCTCCTGATAAGGGCAAAGTCCAGAGAACAGCTGGAAGTCGGTGTAGCGCTAACACAAGTAGTGCTTCAGCAACACGGGTGGATTCTAAATCTTCCAAAATCTCAATTGACCCCGACAACACATCTGCTGTTCCTGGGCATGATTCTGGACACGGTTCAGAAAAAGGTATTTCTCCCGGAAGAGAAAGCAAGGGAGTTATCCGAACTTGGCAAGAACCTCCTAAAACCAGGAACTGTGTCAGTACATCAATGCACAAGAGTCCTGGGAAAGATGGTGGCTTCGTACGAAGCGATTCCATTCGGCAGATTCCATGCACGAACATTTCAGTGGGATCTGCTGGACAAATGGTCCGGATCGCATCTGCACATGCATCAGCGGATAACACTGTCACCGAGAACAAGGTTGTCTCTCCTGTGGTGGTTGCAGACTGCCCATCTGTTAGTGGGCCGCAGATTCGGCATACAGGACTGGGTCCTGGTGACTACGGATGCCAGCCTACGAGGTTGGGGAGCAGTCACAAAGGGAAGAAACTTCCAGGGCGTGTTGTCAAACCTGGAGACGTCTCTTCACATAAATATACTGGAGCTAAGAGCGATCTACAATGCTCTAAGCCTGGCAAAATCGCTGCTTCAGGGTCAGCCGGTGTTGATCCAGTCCGACAACATCACGGCAGTCGCCCACGTAAACCGACAAGGCGGCACGAGAAGCAGGAGTGCAATGGCAGAAGCTGCAAGGATTCTGCGCTGGGCGGAGAATCATGTCGTAGCACTGTCAGCAGTGTTCATCCCGGGAGTGGACAACTGGGAAGCAGATTTCCTCAGCAGACACGACCTTCACCCGGGAGAGTGGGGACTTCATCCAGAAGTTTTCCACATGATTGTGAACCGTTGGGAAAAACCAAAGGTGGACATGATGGCGTCTCGCCTCAACAAAAAATTGGACAGGTATTGCGCCTGGTCAAGAGACCCTCAGGCAATAGCTGTGGACGCTCTGGTAACACCGTGGGTGTACCAGTCAGTGTATGTGTTCCCTCCTCTGCCTCTCATACCGAAGGTACTGAGAATTATACGGAAAAGAGGAGTAAGAACAATTCTGGTAGCTCCGGACTGGCCAAGAAGAACTTGGTATCCGGAACTTCAAGAGATGCTCACGGAGGATCCGTGGCCTCTACCTCTAAGAAGGGATCTGCTTCAGCAGGGACCTTGTATGTTCCAAGACTTACCGCGGCTGCGTTTGACGGCATGGCGGTTGAACGCCGGATTCTAAAAGAGAAGGGCATTCCCGAGGAAGTTATTCCTACTTTAATTAAAGCCAGGAAAGAAGTGACCGCACAACATTATCACCGCATTTGGAGAAAATATGTTGCGTGGTGTGAGGCCAAGAAGGCTCCAACGGAAGAATTTCAATTGGGTCGATTCTTACATTTCCTGCAAGCAGGATTGTCTATGGGCCTCAAATTGGGGTCCATTAAAGTTCAAATTTCGGCCTTATCAATTTTCTTCCAGAAGGAATTGGCGTCAGTGCCTGAAGTACAAACTTTTGTCAAAGGTGTACTACATATACAACCCCCAATAGTGCCTCCAGTGGCACCGTGGGATTTGAACGTGGTTCTAAATTTTCTCAAATCTCATTGGTTTGAGCCTTTAAAATCGGTAGATTTAAAATACCTTACATGGAAGGTAACCATGCTGTTGGCCCTGGCTTCAGCCAGGAGAGTTTCGGAGTTGGCAGCTTTGTCATACAAAAGCCCATATCTGATATTCCATTCGGACAGGGCAGAATTGAGGACACGTCCTCAATTTCTCCCTAAGGTGGTTTCGGCATTTCACTTGAACCAGCCTATTGTGGTGCCTGCGGCTACTAGCGACTTGGAGGACTCCAAGTTACTGGACGTTGTCAGAGCATTAAAAATATATATTTCAAGGACAGCTGGAGTCAGAAAATCTGACTCGTTGTTTACATTGTATGCACCCAACAAGTTGGGTGCTCCTGCGTCTAAACAGACGATTGCACGTTGGATATGTAGTACAATCCAACTTGCACATTCTGTGGCAGGCCTGCCACAGCCTAAATCTGTAAAGGCCCATTCCACAAGGAAAGTGGGCTCATCCTGGGCGGCTGCCCGAGGAGTCTCGGCATTACAACTTTGCCGAGCAGCTACGTGGTCAGGGGAGAACACGTTTGTAAAATTTTACAAATTTGATACTCTGGCTAAAGAGGACCTGGAGTTCTCTCATTCGGTGCTGCAGAGTCATCCGCACTCTCCCGCCCGTTTGGGAGCTTTGGTATAATCCCCATGGTCCTGACGGAGTCCCAGCATCCACTAGGACGTTAGAGAAAATAAGAATTTACTTACCGATAATTCTATTTCTCATAGTCCGTAGTGGATGCTGGGCGCCCATCCCAAGTGCGGATTGTCTGCAATGCTTGTACATAGTTATTGTTACAAAAATCGGGTTATTACTGTTGTTGTGAGCCATCTGTTCAGAGGCTACTTCGTTTGTGTTATCATACTGTTAACTGGGTTCAGATCACAAGTTGTACGGTGTGATTGGTGTGGCTGGTATGAGTCTTACCCGGGATTCAAGATCCTTCCTTATTGTGTACGCTCGTCCGGGCACAGTACCTAACTGAGGCTTGGAGGAGGGTCATAGGGGGAGGAGCCAGTACGCACCATGTGACCTAAAAGCTTTTTTAGATGTGCCCTGTCTCCTGCGGAGCCCGCTATTCCCCATGGTCCTGACGGAGTCCCAGCATCCACTACGGACTATGAGAAATAGAATTATCGGTAAGTAAATTCTTATTTTTACTTATTATATATATATATATATATATGTATATATATATGACTTGGGGTTTGTTTTATTAGATAGAGCATGTCCCTGTGAAGTGCCTTTTGGGGTTGTGGTTTTTCAGAAAGTTACAGGTTTTTTTTAATTAAGAGAAATATGCCCCATTATAGAGATCGGGCATTTCAATTTGTTGCGCCTGCGCAGTGGCCGCCAGCAGGGGGTGTACTAGAGTGCCTTCTCTTGAGAGCCGCAATATGGCCGCCTTCTCCCCGGTTATTCTGTAAATAGGAAAATAACCTCACAGGTTCACATAGGGCAGAGTTGCCACTACTAGTGCAGGGCTGTAACGTACAGTACTAAGGAAAAGCCATATACTAAAGCGGCACGGTGACCTCACCCCTCTCAGAGACACCAGGGCGCAGCACACTGTACGGGGTACACTGGTACACACACCTGTTAGCTCAGGGCAGCACTATAGGACCCTCCTGTAATGCTGTGCTGGTGGCGTGTAGTGATCAGGGCACTGGGAGACAGGCAGGCTGGTCTCCGTCTCTGCTGCCTATAGAACTTCCACCTCTGTTATATATCAAGGCTGCTCTCCTGTTGTTATGATTCCAATACTCTGGTCTGGGGATATCTTATAGCAAGGACCTGAGTACTGGAACGTAATGCTGGGAAAGGGAGTGGGAACGGGAATAGCCCCTGGCGCCCTATCTCCGTTGTCTCGCCCGTGCTGTCAGAAATCTCTTGCGAGACTATGGTTGCTTGGACCCATGGCAGCCGCGTTTGAAGGGCGGATTACGTCTGCCCAACTCCGATGGCCCCTCAGGTCTTAATGGGAGACAAAGAGAAATCCGAGACAGGGTGATAACAAGGGGCCCTCTACTAAACAACAAAGCCAGGGGCTCAAAACTAACTTAAAACTAGAGTATGTGCGGAAAACCGCCAGGGAAAAGGACAACTAAAATACCCACTTGTCCACTCTCCTACCCGGCACCGGCGAGTTCCGGAGAGGACTGTGGGAGCGGAAACCTCCGCAAATGCACCAACACAAAATACAAAATAAAGCGGCCTAGGCCGCAGCACGCGGCAGAGCTGCCACTCACGAAAACCACACGAGATCCTCTAGCGACTGTTGCGGGTAAATGAGGACTGGAAGTCTCCTTGGGAAGAGATGACAACACCAAGATTCAGGAACTCTGAGGACAGGAATGACCGGACACAGCAGAACTGGAACAGACGTCAGCAAACCAAAGCAGCATGCAGGAAGCTATAACCGGCGTCTGTGTGAGGCACTGAGAAGGTATTTAGCAGGGAGTCCTCCAATCAGAAGTTCAGAGCCTGATTAGCACAATGCCGTGCAGCTGCCTTGCTGCACGACCAGAAGACAAGTGTGTGTGTAGTTCACTTGATTGACCCTGCAACGGGGAGCGCAGTCCGTCCGTGGCGTCCCCATTGCTAGGGTCCAGGCGGCTCAGCGCGCCCGGCGTCCTAGCGTTGCTAGGGAGCCGGCGGCTAGCACGCTCGGCGTTGCTAGGCGCCGGGCCGCGAGGACATCGCGGACCACGGCGCCTAACACCTGTGTGTTCTCTTCCTCTCCTACCTCACACTGGAACTGGCTGCCCAGAGAACGAGAGGGCAGCGGCTGACATCAGAGAGGGTGCAGCAATCTGTGTGGGCAGAGCCCCTCACAGCAAGGTGTCCTTATGCTGTGCCCCGTGTAATCACTGTGATCCATACAGACTCTCACCCTGGTATGCTCTCTATTTATTATTGATTTTTTTACACTGCGGCATGCTCAAGGGAAGGGAGCAGGCACCCCCCCACCCCACCACCACTACTCCTCTGCCAGCATCACTGCCGAGCCGGTCAGTGTTCCGGCGGCAATGAGCAGTAGGCAGCCACCAGCAACAACAGTCAGAAAGCTGTTACTCCCGGCAGCAGTAGCGTCAAGCTGCAATTCAGCCAGCGGCACGATGATCCGGGAGACAGTGGCAGCACAGGGAAGCAGTACCCCCTCCAATCGCAGCACCAACCAGGAGACTGAGGCAGCAACCTGCCCCCAACAGCAGCACCACCCTGATGATATGTAAGATGCATTTTGGTGTCACAAGAAGGTGGCCGGAGTAGTGGCTGGCTGTGGTCACACCCCGGGGAAAAGTGATAGTGATTTCTTTATCATCCACTAGGGGTCACTGGAGTACTCTTAGGGATATGGACGGGCGTAGCCGAACAAAGGCACTGAATATTTAAATTTAGGACTCTCCCCCCTCCATATCCCCGAGTACCTCAGTGTACTCTCCCAGTGTTTTTTCGGTGCTCACAGCACGAACATCGGCTTGTGGGAATGCCACATGTCAGAAGATTTTATTAAATTTTTCATTTGACTTTTTATTTTTAATTTTTACACTTCCCTTCCCAGTTTCTGGAAAAACATGGGTCCGGGATGGTGCCGCTGCAAGGCAGCGCATGGCGTGTCGGTCCTCACAAAGAGCACCCTCACAGCCACAGGCGCTACAAGCAGCGCATGGCGTGTCGGTCCTCACAAAGAGCACCCTCACAGCCACAGGCAGCCACTGTCTCCTGCAAGCTGAACGGAGCTTACAGAAACCCCGTCACAGCCAGGATGAGACAAAGAGCTGGAAGGAAAATGGAGCTGGACGGAGCTTACAGGAGAAGCCCCGTCACAGCCAAGATAAGACAAACAGCTGCACCTGGAGATGAGACAGGAGCCAGGATCTGCTGGACGGAGCTTACAGAAAGAAGCCCCGTCACAGCCAGGATGAAAGCTTACATAAGTGGCGAGCAAGGTATGTTTGTCAGGGCGGTCAGCTCATGCTGCCGCCCTGTTGTGTGGGGAAATTCTTTACTGAGGCACCCGTCCACGTGCCGCCGCTAATTAGACCCCTGAGCGAGGCCAGCCGAGCCAGCCACACTACGCGCACAGCTCTGAGCGGCCGCACGTCATTCAGAGACGCCGGCTGCTCTTCCAGCGCTGACCGCCCACCGCAGCCCGCCGCTGATACACGGACACTGCTGAACGATGTAAGGCGCGCTCTTCCGGACGGCTCCCCGGCGCTATACACAGCGCTCCCCGGCTATCCCTGCACCCGCTCCCGTCCGCTGCAGGTAACAGGGGGTAGAAGCTAGCGCACAAGCAGCGCAGCTGCAGGGGGGGTGAGGGGGAGTAATGCCCATAGCAGCAGCACCAAAGGCTGCATGGGTTAAGAAATAGGCTGTTCAGTTTGGTTGTTTGTTTTTTTTAAACAATACTCTGGTTTCTCTTCAGAATGACTAAATCTTTCGCCTTTTACTAAAGATTTCCCTGGAGAGGAACAACCATGAGTTTCATGCAGCCATTTTTAACCATGTTTCCTGGTTTTCTGTTAAGGCTGCAATATAATACAAAAATCAGCAGGCAGTGTTTATATTACTGGAAGGCTAACTAAAAGCATGTATTGGGAATGCATGTATTTTACTGTATACTAAACCTGGGATATCACTGTATAATAGGCTATTAAATAGCACTGCAGCAGGTAAACTGTACTGTGATTTTCAGTGAAAGCATGGCATGAGGGCCATTTTAATCATTGCTGTTGTTCCAGCTTATAATTCCAGAACATTCCGACATACACCTCTACTCCACAAGGAGGCGCAGGGGTGTTAGTAGGAATTTTTGGTTCAGGTTTCACATAAGTTAGCCAGGTAATCTGTATTTCTACATAATTCTAGAACATTCCTACCCTACATCTCTAAGCCACCAGAGGCGCAGGGGAGTTAGTAGGAATTTGGTTCGGGTTTCATATGCCCATGTGAACTGCTTTTCACATAAAGAATACTTTGGTTTCTCTTCATATCGAATAAATCTTTTGTTTTTGGCTAAAGATTTCCGTAGAGAGAAACAAGCATGAGTTTCATATGAATATGCTGTTCAGCAATAACATTTATATATATATATGACACATAATAACTTCATTAAGTCGTGCAAGTGTCTGTCTGTTGCCTATTATGGTGTCTGTCTACATAGCGAGTAAGGCTCTAGTACAGACTAAAAATAATTTTAAAAAGCCTAGGTTAACATTGGCAATTCAAATTAAAAGAGCGGTAACATCGGAGTCTCGGAATGACTCCGCCAGCTCTAACAAAAGACAGTCTTTCCAAAGGGCCAATTTCCCTTTGGGTACCAGAGTTTTTATTTCACTGGTCTTATAATTTAATGCACGATTCTATGTCAAATCTCACACCGATAACTACGAGTGAGAAGGGTACATTAGTCCAGCACTCAGATAGTGCGGGGTTTTGGACAACCATACATAATCGTTTCCAAAAGGACGCGATCCGCCATTGGTAGATGCGTTTCTGTCAAACATTATAAAAACCCAGGATACATTTGGGTCACTAGAATCTATGTATGAAACAATGACGATCACGGTTAAAAGAAGCTGCAGAGTATATCTGTAAAGCTTCTGCTAACGCCGGTTATTTTCATTGTCGCTAGTTAAGCGCGACAAGGCCAGAGCTTGTTTGCTCCTAAATTTGATATACTTGTAACGGCGTTTTATCCCTTTATGATATTCAGCCATTACCGCATACAGTATACTTGTAACGGCGTTTTACCCCTTTATAAGAAACAGTCACGCCTTGTAACGACAGGACGTTACAGTCAGCAAGCCAGTGGTTTGATCACCTCTTTTACAATTGTGGAAGCGCGTCTTTACATGTTACATTTGCGAGGTTTCATGACTTCAACTCATACATGTCTCAGCTATTTACAGCTTAAAGTACAAAACTGCCTCTGTCGAACGGTTTGGCAGGTGGCCATTTAGTTTTGCTGGTTTATAAACCAGGCAGTAGTACGCCAACAGAGTCAGAGTTACTTATTCCCCTCTGTTTGAGCAAAACCAAACTGCTCCGTCGCAATATCAATCAGCAAGTCATTTACTACACTTGGAAAATGGATTTTCTGCGGTTAGTATTTGCTTATTGGAGCCACAAAATTTGCATAATTGCATTTGATCTTCACAATGCGTATTTACCCAGTCCGGTTTGTTCATCACAGGTTCTAGCGTTTGCAAATCGCCACAACCATTAACCATTTCAGGTCTACCGTTGCTTATCGCTTCGGGTATTTACCAAAGTGATGTTGGGATGATAGCTCATCTCACATAAGAACTCTGTCTCAACAAAGTTCCTCTAACTTGCGCTACTAAGGTATACTGCGGTAGCAGATCAAGTTCGAAAACAATCGCATCTAATTCCGTCTAAACGATGTCAATTCCTAGGTAAGATTATAAATACGGTAAATCAAAGACTTTTACCTACTACACCAGCAAGAATAATGTACATCTAGTAATTAGTGCAAAACACGCACACTAGCGGTACATTGGTGTATTCACCTATTAAGAATAAAGATGTGTTTTCAATTTAGTTTGCCACCCTTCACTCGCGTTTCCCACAGAGGGACAAGGGTGCATATACTCTGGACGACAGTCGCAGAGGGTCAGGATTTGTAGTTAAAATCAGTGACAAAGGATCTAAAACACGACAGATTGCTGTCGATAAATGTCCTAGAACTCCGTGCATTTTACAATGCAATACATGATTCACTTTCAGTCTGACCAGGGATATACTCTGGTTTCTCTTCAGAACGAATAAATCTTTCGCCTTTTACTAAAGATTTCCGTGGAGAGGAACAACCGTGAGTTTCATGTAATTTTTTGATGCCTGGCTCACGCTGGGCTTAAGCAGTCAAACAAGGCAACGGCAGTTGCATACACAACAACAGTGAGAACCAAGAAGCCGCATGGCAATGCGGCAGGTAACTCAAATCCTCAATGGCTCAGAACACCATTATGTGAAAATGTCAAGAGATCATTCCGTGAGTGGACATCTGTTAGACAGATGATCTCACCCGTCAGGATTTGGATCCTGAAAACTGGACATTAAATCCAGAGGTGTTTCATATGTGAGTCCACAGAAGGGGGTTACCCTCAAGTATACATGATGGCATCTCGCCACAATTACAAAAGCTCAGTATGTGTACAAAACACATCACAAGGGCAGTGGCGGTGGAGTCTCTCACATTCATGTGGTCATTCAGCATCGTGTATCTGGCTCCACCATTTTCCGCTGCTCTCTCCGTTGCCAAAACGGATCATAAGACAGTTCGTCACAGTCATACTGGTGGTATCTCATGGGTTTCGGAGAAGTTTGCTTCTCGATTTTCCAAGGAATACTTGCACACGATCTTGGGCCGCTCATAATACGTCCAACCTGTTACATCAGGGAACGGTCTTTTACCCATAGTTACCTATGTACCTATTACGTATGTACCGCAGCTGCGGTTGACGGGGTGAGGGTTCAGACCGCCATCTTAAGAAATGGAGCATTACAGTATCGGTTACACCAACCATGTTACAAGCTAGTAAGCCGCTTAAGGCAGCCCATTATTACAAAATTTTGTGTGCTTACATAGGTGGTAAACCTCGGAAGTATCCGACATCATCCTTCAAGTTACCCGTATTCTGTTAAACGGGGTGGGATGGAAAACTGCGTTTACCTGCACTCTCAGTGCAGATATCTGTATGGTAAACTTATTTTCAAAGACGTTTGCCTCTATTGCGTCTGTACACATCTTTCTACAAGGTGTCATCAAAGTTCAGACTCTATTTATCCCACCTACAGCGCCAGGTGGCTTGAGGTTGGGTTCAGATTTCTTACAGTTTTCATATTTTGAACCCTTACAACAAATGGGGATTAAGTTTCTCACTTTGGAAAATATTTTTCTTCTAGCCTTGGCTTCGGCAAGGGTTTTGTTTTCATATTTGGGTGCCTTGTATTCCAAGCCACCGTATTTGAGTTTTCTCATGACAAAGCAGATTTTCGGACGAATTCCGCTTTCGTATCCTTCACATCAATATACCAATAGTGGTTCCTGTGTGGACAGCACATTCTAGAATTCTGAATGTGGTACACGCATTACGCGTTTATATATGTCCCGAACGTCTACAGTACGTGATATGAATACGTTGTTTGTTCTCTATGATACTGCCAACTGGGGTTAGCCAGTTTCTCAGCAGACATTATCCAGTTGGATAATAATAATGGCTACAAGTCAGGCTTACTTTAAGGCTAAGTTACAATCGCCTACGTCAGTAATAGCTCATCCCACAGGTTCTGTGGGAATGTCAGACCCAGCGGGTCGTGGAGCGTCTACGACGCGGCTACATAGCCTTTAGTGCACCACGTTTGTGCACGTTTACACGTTATGAATGGTGGCGCCATCAGCATCTGGCTTTGGCCTGCCTACTGTTACAAGTATCAAACAGCTCTCCCGCCCACGAGGGAAGCTTTGGTACGTCCCAAGAGTACTCCAGTGACCCCTAGTGGATGATAAAGAAAATAGGATTTTGGTACTTACCAGGTAAATCCTTTTCTTTGAATCCATAGGGGGCACTGGACGCCCACCCAGAGCAGTTTTACCTGGGTTGTTTTAAGCTCAAGGGAGCTTAGGGTAAAAAGTTTTACTTGATTGATATTAAGCTCAGAGGAGCTTATGGTAACACATTTTCACCGATTGGTTCAAATTATAAAGTTCTATCGGTTATGGTGTCAACTGTTTAGTTGACAGTAAGGTTATGGGTCAACTTTGTTGTTGTCCGTTATGTTATAGGTATTCTCCATTGTCAACCTCTCTATATAGTTCCTGTTCGCTCAGTAAAAAACACTGAGAGAGTACACTGAGGTACTCGGGGATATGGAGGGGGGAGAGTCCTAAATTTAAATATTCAGTGCCTTTGTTCGGCTACGCCCGTCCATATCCCTAAGAGTACTCCAGTGCCCCCTATGGATTCAAAGAAAAGGATTTACCTGGTAAGTACCAAAATCCTATTTTCAGTGTTCCCTTGCGCGGGGATTTGATGTGTAGATGTATGGAGGCTATGTATGCATAGATGTGAGCGGCAGTGTGCGGATATATGAGAGCGGCAGTGTGCGGATGTATGAGAGCGGCAATGTACGGCTGTATAACTGCATCGGTGTGCGGCTGTATGAGTGTGATGGTGTGCGTCTGTAAGAGTGCGGCAGTGTGCGTCTGTAAGAGTGCGGAGTTGTACGGATGTATAAGAGCGGGGTTGTACGGATGTATGAGAGCGGCAGTGTATGGATATATGAGAGCAACAGTGTACAGTTGTGTATGAGAGTGGCGGTGTACGGATATATGAGAATGGCAGTGTATGGATGGCAGCGTCATAGGGAGGGATGTCGGAATGTTGTTATAGGGTTCCTAATACAAAATGGAATCCGTATAGTGGGTGGGGCTGGCACCATGGCACCACGTTGGGCTTGATGGGCAGGTAGTGCGGCAAGCACACCCAAATTGGCATATGACGTCGCCCGCAGTCCACACTGTTGTGAGGAGTCAGAGTTAATTTTGACTGTGTACTGCACTCACAGAGGACCTACCGCCCGTCCCCTCCTCGCATCTGAGCAGCAGGTCAGGCTCTTATTTTCTTTTTAATCAGGAGAGGCCAAGTGAACTGTGAGCAGGGGGGCAGAGCTACATGGAACCCAGAGGGGCTGCTGTGCTGTCAGAGAGGGAGAGGAAGAGAGAGATGAAGCTACTGCAGATCCCCAGCTGATTGTGAGGTGCCGGGTTGAAGGGTGATGTGATCACCCTTCTCCCTCGCTGCAGCTGGGGACCGCATCTAGGCTTCCTCCATCGAGGGCATGCGGCGCAGCAGTGGGCAGCGTGTAATGAGTTTGTCTGACTCATTATACTGCTGCCTGTTGTGGACACCTCCGTCTGTACGGACTGGTGTACATGCCCAGCACAGAGGTGACAGTGTTGGTGGAAGTGCTGCCCAGCTCTGACCCTGCAGGCCTCCCTGATCTGGCTTCGGCCGCTGCTGCTGCGGCCCCGAAACCCCTGCCGGTCCCCTCCATAGACTTCTGCCTGGCCAGCGATGAGGTACTAGGGGTAGCCCAGCTGCGGGAAGGGTATGTCTCTGGCTTTCTCTCCGGCAGGGGAAGGTGACAGCGGCGGAGGAAGTGCTGCCCACCTCAGACACTGCAGGCCTCCCCGATCCAGCTGCGGCCACAGCTGATGCTGCCAGGACCCCCTGCTGGTCTCCTTTGTTGACTGCCGCATGGCCAGTGCTGAAGTACTGGGGGTAGGCCAGCTACGGGAAGAGTGTCTCTGCCTCGGACTCTCTCTCACTGGCAGGGGAAGGAAGGGCTGATTCTCTGGCACAACAGGGAGGGCTGGGCTGCAGGAACACAGCACTGGAAGAAACAGGAGGCCGAACTCATGACCAAAAAGTGAGCAGTGCAGTGATCAGCCCCCTGGTCTTTCCCTCTCTCTGGGTGCAGAGCTGTATTCTACAGAGAGAGCTGGGATGGGAAGAAGGGGAACGGCACTTGACATACACATACACGCGCAACACCTGACACACACACACATACACGTGCGGCACCTGACACACACACGTAGCATCAGACACAATAAAATATACATGCAGCACCTGACACACACACGCGCAACACCTGACACACACACATATACACATGCGGCACCTGACACACACACGTAGCATCAGACACAATAAAATAAACATGCAGCACCTGACACATGCATATACACGCAGCACCTGACACATACATATACACGGAGCACCTGACACATACATATACACGCACACCATCAGACACACTAATATACACATGCAGCACCTGACACACACATAGACACGTGCAGCACCTGACGCACACACATGTACACGCGCAGCACCTAATGCACACTCATGTACACACGCAGCACCTGACGCACACTCATGTACATGCACAGCACCTAATACACACTCATGTACACGCGCAGCACCTGACGCACACTAATGTACACGCGCAGCACCTGACACAGACATACGTATTCATGCGCAGCACCAGACATACACTTGTACACACGCGGAGCACATGATACTCGCACACATATACACCCGCAACACCTGACACACACACACGTGCGGCAGCTGACGCATACACACGCTTCATCAGACACACTCATATATACACGCAGCACCTGACACACACACACACACACACACACACAGGACCTGACACACATACACAGGCAGCACCTGACACACACACATATACATGCGCAGCACCTGACACCACGCACTCACACGTACAAGCAATGCATTTCACGCCTACCTCCAGCCTCAGTTACATGCTGCTGCCGCCTACCCCCCTCCCTGCATCAGCTGCAAAATATTTTGACCAAAGTCTAAAGGCCCATACACATTAAACGATGTCGCTCTGTGAGCGACATTGTCTAATGTTTCCCCCTCCCGGGCCGGCGGCCGGCTGTACACACTGAGCGGTATGACCGCTCATATTGCTCAGTGATGTCACGCCCCCGCCAGCCCTGTATGAAGGTCGTGGACGACAGTCCACATCCTTCATGCATGCCCTACCGACAGCGACGATTGTTGCCGACCCGCGGGGCCGCGCATTGTTTCTTCGCTGGCGGCATATACACTTAACGATAAAACGAGCGATGTCGCTCAAGGAGGGGGAAAATGAGCGACGTCGCTCATTAAATCGTTAAGTGTGTACGGACCTTAAACAATTCGGTTTGGTAAATAAAATTATTTTGCACAGAACAGTGATGTTATACGAACATTTTCATTAAACATTTAAAAAATCAAATGTTTATTCTTACAGTGAAATTTTACATTTCTGAATAAAAAAAATAAATTTAAAAAAAGCGATGAAATTCCATAGACAAAAAAACCTTACGGTTTCACATGTCCCATTAAGGCTTCTTAGACATGATCGAAATTTCAGAAACCTGTTGTAACTCTTCCACTCAAACTCCAAAAAGCAATGAAATTCCGATCATTAAGGCTGACGCCTTAATGGACGTGTTCCTTGCGCAATACAGATATGGTATGCCATCACAGCCTGTGGGTAAGTGCAGATTCAGCACTCTCACAGAGTGAGATTGCTGTCACTCACACAATGGTGGAGCTGCTAATTCACAGATTTGTGTGCTCATTGGAATACACACATGCAGTCTATGCAACTGAAGGTCTGTGCAGTTTTGTGGTGCTCCCATCCCACACAGTGCCCACAACCATCCCATTCAGTCACCACAACAATGCCACCTTGTTACAACATCCTTCTCACTCCATACATCCATCTCACTTAGTATACACATTTAGCTCCCTCAAACATCTTGGTTATTTGCTAAACTATAATACCCCATCTACGGACTATGCATCTACACTTACTTCCCCTATACACCCCCATGCTGCCCTGTCTTCCCCAATCCCTACTGCTGTGTTCTCCCATCTGTGCTAGTCTGTACCATCTTTCCCCACCTGTGCCTTGTCTGTACCACCGTTTCCTTTTCTCTGTGCTGCTCAGTGTTTCCTTCTTCAACGTCACTCTGCCTCCTCCAATACATAGCACACTGTCTTCTCTCCCATCTGCACCAGTTTTCTACCCATCCATGCCAGTGTTTTCAACCCATCTGCACCATTTCCCCCATCTACACCGCTCTGTCTCCCTTCCCATACTTGCTGCTTAATCTACCCCCTATCCACACCACTCTTACCCCATTCATGTAGCTGACATCCTGAAGGTAAATTTAGTGGATCCTGCGCTCTTGGCAGGGGGATAACCGCCACAGCCCACCCCCCAGTGGTCCGGAAACGCCTCCGTTGTGCAGACCATGCCCTGCCAATGGCATTCTAACGCTGTTTGCTCGCCCCCTTCCTTCCCCGCAACCACCTCTGCCTATCAATCAGGCAGGGTGATAGCATCTCACTGGGCTCCTGGGGTACGCACGCGCAGTGCGGCCATTGCACGTGCGCACCTCACAAACTAATTCAGACTGCAATCGCTGCTGCTGCGGTCTGAATTACCCCGTGTTTCTTTGTCCCCCCCATTAGTGCTGCTTAGTGTTCCCTCTATCCACACACTTCTGTTCCCCCATCCACACCGATTTCCTCCCTCCAATCAACAACACTCTTACCTCATCTGAGCAGCTTTGTCTTCCGCTCAGACCTTCAGTTGCATAGACTGCATGTGTGTATTCCAATGAGCACACAAATCTGTGAATTAGCAGCTCCACCATTGTGTGAGTGACAGCAATCTCACTCTGTGAGAGTGCTGAATCTGCACTTACCCACAGGCTGTGATGGCATACCATATCTGTATTGCGCAAGGAACACGTCCATTAAGGCGTCAGCCTTAATGATCGGAATTTCATTGCTTTTTGGAGTTTGAGTGGAAGAGTTACAACAGGTTTCTGAAATTTCGATCATGTCTAAGAAGCCTTAATGGGACATGTGAAACCGTAAGGTTTTCTCTAACGTCCTAGTGGATGCTGGGGACTCCGTCAGGACCATGGGGAATAGCGGGCTCCGCAGGAGACAGGGCACATCTAAAAAGCCTTTTAGGTCACATGGTGTGTACTGGCTCCTCCCCCTATGACCCTCCTCCAAGCCTCAGTTAGGTTTTTGTGCCCGTCCGAGAGGGTGCAATCTAGGTGGCTCTCTTAAAGAGCTAGTTAGAAAAGTTTTTTTTTAGGTTTCTAATCAGTGTCTCCTGCTGGCGACAGGAGCACTGCAACGAGGGACTTAGGGGAGAGACTTGCAACTCACCTGCCTGCAGGAGGATTGAAGTCTTAGGCTACTGGACACTGAGCTCCAGAGGGAGTCGGAACACAGGTCAGCCTGGGGTTCGTCCCGGAGCCGCGCCGCCGATCCCCCTTACAGACGCTGAAGAACGGCAGAACGGAGGTCCGGAAACAGGCGGCAGAAGACTTCAGTCTTCATAGAGGTAGCGCACAGCACTGCAGCTGTGCGCCATTGTTGCTACACGGCTCACGGATCTCGGTCACGGAGGGTGCAGGGCGCTGCTGGGGGCGCCCTGGGCAGCAATATAGAGTACCTTAGAGGCAAATAAATACATCACATATAGCCATTAAGGCTATATGTATGTATTTAACCCAGGCCAGTTTATTAGAAAAACCGGGAGAAATGCCCGCCGAAAAAGGGGCGGAGCTTATTCTCCTCAGCACTCGGCGCCATTTTCCTGCACGGCTCCGCTGGTGAGGAAGGCTCCCACGACTCTCCCCTGCACTGCACTACAGAAACAGGGTAACAAAGAGAGGGGGGGCATAAATTGGCGATATAATTATATATTGAGAGCGCATATATAGAAACAACACCTTCTAGGGTTGTTATATACAGTATAGCGCTTTTGGTGTGTGCTGGCAAACTCTCCCTCTGTCTCCCCAAAGGGCTAGGAGGGTCCTGTCTTCAATAGAGCATTCACTGTGTGGCTGCTGTGTGTGTCGGTACGTGTGTGTCGACATGTATGAGGACGAAGTTGGTGTGGAGGCAGAGCAATTGCCGATGATGGTAATGTCACCCCCTAGGGAGTCGACACCGGAATGGATGGCTTTGGTTATGGAATTACGTGATAATGTCAGCACATTACAAAAGTCAGTTGACGAAATGAGACGCCCGGCAAACCAGTTAGTACTGGTTCAGGCATCTCAGACACCGTCAGGGGCTGTAAAACGTCCCTTACCTCAGTCAGTCGACACGGGTACTGACACAGATGAATCTAGTGTCGACGGTGAGGAAGTAAACGTATTTTCCAATAGGGCCACACGTTATATGATCACGGCAATGAAGGAGGCTTTGCAGCTCTCTGATACTACTGGTACCTCAAAAAGGGGTATTATGTGGGGGGTTAAAAAACTGCCTGTATTTTTCCCAGAATCAGAGGAATTGAATGATGTGTGTGATGAAGCGTGGGTTACCCCCGATAGAAAATTGCCAATTTCAAAGAAGTTATTGGCATTATACCCTTTCCCACCAGAGGTTAGGGCGCGCTGGGAAACACCCCCTAGGGTGGATAAGGCGCTCACACGTTTATCAAAGCAAGTGGCGTTGCCGTCTCCTGATACGGCCGCCCTCAAGGATCCAGCAGATAGGAGGCTGGAAACTACACTGAAGAGTATATACACGCATACTGGTGTTATACTGCGACCGGCAATAGCCTCAGCCTGGATGTGCAGTGCTGGGGTAGTGTGGTTGGATTCTCTGACTGAAAATATTGATACCCTGGATAGGGACAGTATTTTATTGACTCTAGAGCAATTAAAGGATGCTTTTCTTTATATGCGAGATGCTCAGAGAGATGTTTGTACTCTAGCATCAAGAGTAAGCGCAATGTCCATATCTGCCAGAAGAAGTTTATGGACGCGACAGTGGTCAGGTGATGCGGATTCCAAGAGGCATATGGAAGTATTGCCATACAAGGGAGAGGAATTGTTTGGGGTCGGTCTTTCGGACTTGGTGGCCACGGCAACTGCCGGCAAATCCACTTTTTTACCTCAGACTCCTTCCCAACAGAAAAAGACACCGTCTTTTCAGCCGCAGTCCTTTCGCTCCTATAAAAAGCGACCAAAAGGACAGTCTTATCTGCCGCGAGGCAGAGGAAAGGGTAAGAAAGGGCAGCAAGCAGCCCCTACCCAGGAACAGAAGCCCGCCCCGGTTTCTACAAAGCCATCAGCATGACGCTGGGGCTGTACAAGTGGACTTAGGAACGGTGGGGGGTCGGCTCAAAAATTTCAGCAATCAATGGGATCACTCACAAGTAGACCCGTGGGTCCTGCAGATAATATCTCAGGGGTACATGCTGGAGTTCGAAAGGTCTCCTCCTCGCCGGTTCCTAAAGTCTGCTTTACCAACGTCTCCCTCAGAAAGGACGTTGGTTTTGGAAGCCATTCACAAGCTGTATTCTCAGCAGGTGATAGTCAAGGTACCCCTCCTACAACAGGGAAAGGGGTATTATTCCACACTATTTGTGGTACCGAAACCGGACGGTTCGGTAAGACCTATTCTAAATCTGAAATCCTTGAACCTGTATATACAGAAATTCAAGTTCAAGATGGAGTCACTCAGAGCAGTGATAGCAAACCTGGAAGAGGGGGACTTCATGGTGTCCTTGGACATAAAAGATGCTTATCTACATGTCCCAATTTACCCTTCACACCAAGGGTATCTCAGGTTCGTGATACAAGACTGTCATTATCAGTTTCAAACGCTGCCGTTTGGTTTGTCCACGGCTCCTCGGGTCTTTACCAAGGTAATGACCGAAATGATGGTTCTTCTACGAAGAAAAGGCGTATTAATTATCCCGTACTTGGACGATCTCCTAATAAGGGCAAAGTCCAGAGAACAGCTGGAAGCCAGTGTGGCACTATCACAAGTAGTGCTTCGGCAACATGGGTGGATTCTAAATCTTCCAAAATCTCAATTGACTCCGACAACACATCTGTTGTTTTTGGGCATGATTCTGGACACGGTTCAGAAAAAGGTATTTCTCCCAGAGGAGAAGACAAAGGAGCTATCCGAACTTGTCAGGAACCTCCTAAAACCAGGAACTGTGTCAGTACATCAATGCACGAGAGTCCTGGGAAAAATGGTGGCTTCGTACGAAGCGATTCCTTTCGGCAGATTCCATGCACGGACATTCCAGTGGGATCTACTGGACAAATGGTCCGGATTGCATCTGCACATGCATCAGAGGATAACATTGTCACCAAGAACAAGATTGTCTCTCCTGTGGTGGTTACAGACGGCCCATCTGTTAGTGGGCCGCAGATTCGGCATACAGGACTGGGTCCTGGTGACTACGGATGCCAGCCTACGAGGTTGGGGAGCAGTCAAAAAGGGAAGAAACTTCCAGGGTGTGTGGTCAAACCTGGAAAAGTCTCTTCACATAAATATACTGGAGCTAAGAGCGATATACAATGCCCTAAGCCAAGCAAGACCTCTGCTTCAGGATCAGCCGGTGCTGATCCAGTCCGACAACATCACGGCAGTCGCCCACGTCAACCGACAAGGCGGCACGAGAAGCAGAAGTGCAATGACGGAAACTGCACGGATTCTGCGCTGGGCGGAGAATCATGTCGTAGCACTGTCAGCAGTGTTCATCCCGGGAGTGGACAACTGGGAAGCAGACTTCCTCAGCAGACACGACCTTCACCCGGGAGAGTGGGGACTTCATCCAGAAGTTTTCAACATGATGGTGAACCGTTGGGAAAAACCAAAGGTGGACATGATGGCGTCTCGCCTCAACAAAAAGTTGGACAGGTATTGCGCCAGATCAAGAGACCCACAGGCAATAGCTGTGGACGCTCTGGTAACACCATGGGTGTACCAGTCAGTATATGTGTTCCCTCCTCTGCCTCTCATACCAAAGGTACTGAGAATTATACGGAAAAGAGGAGTAAGAACAATACTGGTAGCTCCGGACTGGCCAAGAAGAACTTGGTATCCAGAACTTCAAGAGATGCTCACGGAGGATCCGTGGCCTCTACCTCTACGAAGGGACCTGCTTCAACAGGGACCTTGTATGTTCCAAGACTTACCGCGACTGCGTTTGACGGCATGGCGGTTGAACGCCGGATTCTAAAAGAAAAGGGCATTCCTGAGGAAGTTATTCCGACTTTAATTAAAGCCAGGAAAGATGTGACCGCACAACATTATCACCGTATTTGGAGAAAATATGTTGCGTGGTGTGAGGCCAAGAAGGCTCCAACGGAAGAATTTCAATTGGGTCAATTCTTACATTTCCTGCAAGCAGGATTGTCTATGGGCCTAAAATTGGGGTCCATTAAAGTTCAAATTTCGGCCTTATCAATTTTCTTCCAGAAAGAATTGGCGTCAGTGCCTGAAGTACAGACTTTTGTAAAAGGTGTACTACATATACAACCCCCAATAGTGCCTCCAGTGGCACCGTGGGATTTGAACGTGGTTCTAAATTTTCTCAAATCTCATTGGTTTGAGCCTTTAAAATCGGTAGATTTAAAATACCTTACATGGAAGGTAACCATGCTATTGGCCCTGGCTTCAGCCAGGAGAGTTCAGAATTGGCGGCTTTGTCGTACAAAAGCCCATATCTGATTTTCCATTCGGACAGGGCAGAATTGCGGACACGTCCTCAATTTCTCCCTAAGGTGGTTTCGGCTTTTCACTTGAACCAGCCTATTGTGGTGCCTGCGGCGACTAGCGACTTGGAGGACTCCAAGTTACTGGACGTTGTCAGAGCATTGAAAATATATATTTCAAGGACAGCTGGAGTCAGAAAATCTGACTCGTTGTTTATATTGTATGCACCCAACAAGATGGGTGCTCCTGCGTCTAAACAGACGATTGCACGTTGGATATGTAGCACAATCCAACTTGCACATTCTGTGGCAGGCCTGCCACAGCCTAAATCTGTAAAGGCCCACTCCACAAGGAAAGTGGGCTCATCCTGGGCGGCTGCCCGAGGGGTCTCGGCATTACAACTTTGCCGAGCAGCTACGTGGTCAGGGGAGAACACGTTTGTAAAATTTTACAAATTTGATACTCTGGCTAAGGAGGACCTGGAGTTCTCTCATTCGGTGCTGCAGAGTCATCCGCACTCTCCCGCCCGTTTGGGAGCTTTGGTATAATCCCCATGGTCCTGACGGAGTCCCCAGCATCCACTAGGACGTTAGAGAAAATAAGATTTTACTTACCGATAAATCTATTTCTCGTAGTCCGTAGTGGATGCTGGGCGCCCATCCCAAGTGCGGATTGTCTGCAATGTTTGTACATAGTTATTGTTACAAAAATCGGGTTATTGCTATTGTTGTGAGCCATCTTTTTAGAGGCTACTTCGTTTTGTTATCATACTGTTAACTGGGTTCAGATCACAAGTTGTACGGTGTGATTGGTGTGGCTGGTATGAGTCTTACCCGGGATTCAAGATCCTTCCTTATTGTGTACGCTCGTCCGGGCACAGTACCTAACTGAGGCTTGGAGGAGGGTCATAGGGGGAGGAGCCAGTACACACCATGTGACCTAAAAGGCTTTTTAGATGTGCCCTGTCTCCTGCGGAGCCCGCTATTCCCCATGGTCCTGACGGAGTCCCCAGCATCCACTACGGACTACGAGAAATAGATTTATCGGTAAGTAAAATCTTACTTTTTGTCTATGGAATAAATATATATATATATATATATATATATATATATATATATATAAAAGGTATGGTTCTATGGTTAGGATTACTGCTCCTGTTCGTACAGCAAAAGAACCAGGCGACACTCCGGGATTTTGAAAAAAAGCCAAACGTGTAATGGTCACAACAAATACATCAAACAGGCATAGTAGTTACACCGACGTTTCAACGCCCTAACAGCGTTTTCTACAAGGTGCTATGCTGAAAGTGAAACACACCAAACTAGTTTGGGAAATATTTGTGACTCTATCTATGGAGGATTCTGTTGTAAATGTTGATTTATTGACATCTTCTGTTATGTCTAATATCAGTTGGTGTATTAGCAATGTCACTGTAACAAAGGTAGTTAAGCAGTTTCCTAATGTGAAGCTGTTGATGAACAGAGCGGTGCGTTCTCTGCTTCATGCTAGGAATCATGCTTTTAGGGCAGGTGATCCTCTTGTGTATAAAGAGGCAAGATTAAATTTGAAAAACGGAATTATTAAAGCGAAATGAGAGTTTACAGCTAGGATTGAATCACAGTTTGATAATGAGCATAATTCTAGAAGTACATGGAGGGGAATTCACAGCCTGACTGATTACAAAAGTAAATCACCCTCTCTAGGTCTTCCTGACAGCTCTTTGTTGGAAGAGTTGAGCAATTTTTATGCTAGATTTGAAAATAGTAATACCTTTATTGTAAGTAAACTACCTCATTTGGGTGAAGAACCCTTGTTAGTTCTCTCCAAGAGTGTGATTAGGAACAGTCTATTAGGTGTTTGTACTAGGAATTCGCCTGGTCCTGATGGGATTCCAGGGAAAGTGCTGCAGGGGTGTTCCAGTGAGTTGGCTCAGATTTTTACATATATTTTTAATTTGTCCCTAGTAACATGTACAGTACCAGACTGTTTTAAGTCTACTACTGTCATTCTGGTCCCAAAAAGTTCGAAAGTTACTAATTTAAATGACTTTTGTCTAATTGCTTTGACCCCTCTTATAATGAAGTGCTTTGAGAGAATTGTATTGGCACACATAAAAAGCAAATTGCCTGTTGGATTTGATACAAGCAAAACAGGTCGACGGAGGATGCCCTATTGTCAGTGGTTCATTCTTCCCTTAGTCATTTAGAAGGGACAAATACCTACGTCAGAGTGCTTCTTGTTGATTTTAGCTCAGCTTTTAATACTATTCTTCCAATAGCTTTGATATCCAAATTACAAAATTTGGGATTGCCTGTGATGTTATGCAACTGGATTTTAGATTTTTTAATCAATAGGCCCCAACAAGTTAAAATGGTCAATTTAATGTCCTCTGTAATTAAAATCAGTACAGGTACCCCCCAGGGGTGTATTTTAAGTCCCCTTTTATTTTCTTTCTTTACCCATGATTGTATTCCCCAGGGCAAAACAAATTCTATCATCAAGTTTGCTGATGATACCACTGTTGTAGGGCTCATCTCGGACGGAAACGAGAGGGCGTACCATGACGAAGTTGAGTCCTTAGTCAAATGGAGCAATAGCAATAACTTAGTCTTGAATCTGAAAAAAACAAAAACAAAGAGATAATTATGGATTTCAGACACCAGGGGAGATCTGAGCTGGTTCCTTTAACTATTGAGAACTTAATGGTTGAGCGAGTTATAGATTGTAAACTCTTGGGCACTGTTATTTCAGATGACTTGTCTTGGGCTACTAATATTGCATGTACTGTGAAGAAAGCCCAGCAGCTCTTATTCTTCCTTAGGAAATTACATGCTGCAAATTTATCCAGGGCAAATTTGGTTAGGTTTTATTGTGTAATTGAAAGTGTGTTAACGTATTGTATTGTAGTTTGGTACGGCAACAGCACCAAGGGTGAGCAAACGCTACTGGAGCGTGTTGTACGTACAGCTATGAGTATAGTGGGCTGTGAGCTACCATCAATCCGTGATATATATGTTGATAACTGTCTCTGCAAAGGAAATAGCATTGTACATAGGCCCTCATTCCGAGTTGATAACTAGCTGCTTTTGTTCGCAGCGCAGCGATTAGGTAAAAATGCGGCACTTCTGCGCATGCGTATGGGGCGCAGTGCGCACGCGCAATGTACTTTCGCAAAAGCCGATGCAGTTTCACACAAGGTCTAGCGACACTTTTCAGTCGCACTGCTGTCATCAGAGTGATTGACAGTAAGTGGGTGTTTCTGGGTAGTAACTGACCATTTTCGGGGAGTGTGTGTAAAAACGCAGGCATGTCAGATAAAAATGCATGAGTGGCTGAGGAAACATAGGCATGGTTGGCTGAATGCAGGGCGTGTTTGTGATGTCAAAACAGGAACTAAACAGACTGCAGTGTTCGCTAGCTAGGAGTAAGTCTCGAGCTGCTTTAGAAACTGCACAATCTTTTTTTGTAGCAATGCTGCGAACCTTTCGGTCGCACTTCTGCTAAGCTAAGATACACTCCCAAAGGGCGGCGGCTTAGCGTTTGCACTGCTGCTAAAAGCAGCTAGCGACCGAACAACTCGGAATGAGGGCCATGATTGTTATCATCCTAACCATTGCATCTTCTTTCTTTTTCCATCTGGTAGACGTTTCAGGTGTATTAGAACAAGAACATCTCATTTTAAGAACAGTATCCCATCTATTATCATTCATCTTAATTTGACTGGTAATCTGTAAGTTTTTATGTGAATGTCCCAGATCTTAATTTCGTTGTTCTTTTTAACAATGACAATAAAAATCTATCTCTCTCTATTACACTACCACCTTGTATAGTAAGTATCAGCCAAATAACCACCAGACACTTGGTAACAATTGTTGCAATTTGTTAGCCGTCAAAATGACCAAACACAGAACTAACAAATGAATGTGATTATCTGTGTATATATTTCTGCTCTTGGACAGAACTTTTATTGCATCATTGTGCAGATTATTAACAAATATTTAGACTTTGTATTTTGCAAAGCCCTTATGTGAATTTTCTGAGTGACATTGGAAATGTATAGTGCTAAGATAGTTCCAACCTCAGATCTCAGGTGATAATTACTAATTGCAATTTTGTTATATTGTATCACTATAAGATAACACTGGCTATTTCAGTAATAATGTTCCAGAAATATACAATTGTGAACTTCTGAAAAATCAGCAGTGAATTAAAAGATCTGATTGTATGAATACACAGCAAGACTATACTATGACCATTTATTAGAAACCACATGGTTAGGAGGGTTCTCACAAGCATGTTTATAGTTATGTTGTCTACTGTATATATAGTTGTCTTGTATAAATGATTGCTCTTATTGTTTAGGGCCTGATTCCATACCTCCCAACATGACCCTCTCCAGAAGGGACAAAATGCTCTGCTCCTGGACTTTTCCCTTAATTTATAATTGCAGACACCTGTTTTGAACAGGTTAATGGAAAAGAAAGGTATTTCACCACAGGTGATGGCAATAATAAATTAAAGTCCAGGAGCAGAGCATTCTGTCCCTCCTGGAGAGGGTCATTTTGGGAGGTATGTATTCAGAGGTAGATGCAACTGCTTATGTATGCAACTCAGTGGCTGATTGTACAAATGACCTGCAGGGCTGCAGCCCCCCCACCCCCACCCCCTCCCGTAAAGTCCACCACTGCAGTGAGCCTGTGGCAGTCCATGACTACACTGGCTACCCTGTGACTGGCAGTCCCATTGGGAGGTGTTCGCTCCCTCCAGGACTTCCAGACCAGACTGCGATTAACAGAGAGCTAGCTTCCTGTAGAAAGCCACTCCCTGCCTGATCGGCGGCCCTAGGCAGCTTCTATGGGCAGCAACTGATGCCGTATATAGAAGTGGGGGTTTTGTGCATGCACAGTCTAGCCACCGCTTGTGTGCATGTGCCGGACCTGGCGCCTGTCATCTCCATTGTGCAGGTGCCAGGATCTGGCCAACGGCAGGGGCTCTCTCTCATCTGGACTAGGCAGTATGGCCAGCAGCAACCCTTCCTCCACTACCCTGCCTACTTCTCCACCAAGGTAGGAGCCACAGCTGATGCAACTGCATCTTTGCACGCAGCGGGACTGTGAAAATATGCTAATGCTATAGCTACTGAATTTATACAGAGAGCCAATTGGTGGCATTTTTAATCCACTATTTTTGTACAAAACACACCATGTAACGCACATTGGCCCTCATTCCGAGTTGATCGCTAGCTGCCGTTGTTTGCTGCGTAGCGATCAGTTAAAAAAATGGCAAAACTGCGCATGCGTATGCACCGCAATGCGCACGCGCGGTGTACAGGTACAAAGAGCATCGTGGTTTTGCACAGGTTCTAGTGACGCTTTCAGTCGCACAGCCGATTGCAAGGAGATTGACAGAAAGTGGAAGTTTCTGGGTGTCAACTGTCCATTTTTTGGGAGTGTTTGGAAAAACGCAGGCGTGGCCGGGCATTTGCTGGGTGGGTATCTGACATCATTACCGTGTCATTCGTTGCAGCCATCATCGCACAGAATAAGTAACTACAGGGCTGGTCTTGTTTTGCACAAAATGTGTTTGCAGCCACTCCTGCTATGCTAAAATACACTCACCCGTGGGCGGCGACTATGCGTTTGCACGGCTGCTAAAAGTAGCTAGTGAGCGATCAACTCGGAATGAGGGCCATTGGGCCTAATTCAGACCTAGACGCTGCAGCATTCGCAGGCTGAAGGCCGGTGAAGTGTGCACACTCTCAGAAGCCGCACTGCGCATGTGCACACAGTGAAATGTGACGGAATCTCACTTATGCAATCGCCTCTACCTGATTGACAGGCAGAGGCAGTTGCAGGGTGGTTGGGGGCATGTCGGTGGTGTTGGGACAACGTTGGGGTGGCGGGGTCTGGACAATGGAGGCATGTCCGGACCATTGCTGGGGTGGGTTGCGGTGACTGCATGATGTCACACACAGCTGCTGTGACCAAAAACATGGTGGGTAGCCATATGCCTTTGCAGTGTTACTCACATGCTTCCCAGTAAAAAAACACATGCTCAACTGCACAGACATCGGCATTGTGTTCATACCTGAATCAGGCCCTTAGTGTCAAAAATGGTCACAGTTTATGTTTCCAATCATATCTCTTTCCTTCAGTATGTTTTGCTGGTTTTTATATGAATTTTTGAAACAACAAGAGAGACTTTAATTTTTAATACTATTAACAATAAAAGTCAAGTTTTAATATTATCACCTCATCAAGTGTGACTACAAGAAACTGGTTACATTTCTGTTTTTTCTAAACATATTATATATAGACAGCAGAGAGCAGACTGCACCAGGCAGTCAGCATCATAATAACATTGATATGAATATTGCACTGTATTATGTGTTTTAGGTTTAAAGAGGGTGATTTGATTTTTATTCCTTGGCTATTGTGGTCTCCCTTCACATCTCCCCACTTCCATCCAGTCTTTTATGTTTGACAGATTTTGGAGATTGCATTTTTAGTGATCAAGGTACTGTATAGTGTTAAAGCGAACAGGTGAGTGGATAATTTATGGTGGAGGTGAGGTTAAGCATCAGGAATTGATGGTGATAAAGGGGATTGTTGGTGGGAGAGATATAATGTCAGGGAGCGGTGGTGAGGGGTATTTCAGTCAGTGAGCTACAGTGTCAGGGAGTGATGGTGAGTGAGTGGTTTTACAGTGGGTGAGTTATGAAGTATAGGAGAAGTGGGGTGTGAAGGGTATTTCCATGGGTGAGGTATAGTCAGGGCTGCCAAGAGAAATCCTGGGACCCGGAACAACAACTTCCTGGTCCCCCTCCCCCCTGGAGGGGGTGTGACAAGAGCATGCTGGGGGCATGGCCACACCTCTTTGGGGGCATGTCAAGCACATGAGAAGCACCCACTCACAGGTGCATGGCATGCCTCTCAGCCAAGGCAATAGAGAGCCTGGTTGGACCCAGGTACTTTTCAGTGGACATGGCCTAATCCCAGGAGGAGTGGCCATGCACCCTTTTAAAAAAAATACAGAAAAAAATGTATTTTAAGCACTTTCCTGGCCACATTGCAGCCAAGCACATAGCAGCGTTTGCTGGGCTGAGAAGTAAAGCTCTAGCTGCTGTTTCCAGGTAAGGGGGGGACCTGGGCTCCCACTGGGCCCCTCCATAAGACTTGGGCCCAGGTAATTTGTACACTCCCCACATCTCTCGGCACCACTGGGTATAGTGTCAGTGTTATGGTGAGTTGTGTGCTGGTGTTGTATTTTGCCCAGCAGCAAGACCGTAGGAGAGAGCAGCATGCGATTGGAGAGCATTCTAGTGCTTTTAGAGGCCCCAACAGTAGTGTGACCAAGCACCTTCTCTGGCAGAGGTGCCAGTCTTCACCCAGAACACTAAAATGTCTAGCTATAGCTCTGGTGAAATGTATTTCCATAAGCTTATCTGAAAGTCACCAAATATACCATATATATCGCATATGCCCCTTCCTGCAGTACTTTCAAATGTTGTCATGTATACATACTACACAGCTACCACCTCGGGAACAGACCTCTCTTTGAGTAGTGCTTGTGGTCACTTATATGGTTATAAGCTGCCATTATTAATTAGTCACAAGTATTTATGAGTTGTTTTACATAAAGTGATGATTACCCTTTAAACATTGAATCAGTATTTTATAAAGCTTTTTTATGTAATATTTTATATTTCCATGAAATGCATATTTGTATAATATAATACAATAGGGCAGAAGCTTTTCATACAGCAAAGAGAAATTCTGTTCTTTGTAAAATATAAGTACCCTGCACTAAACAATCAAATATCAAAGCAATTCGAGGTACTATCTTTGCATTTAATTGAATCACTTGCTTCACTCCATTAACTGTATTTACTTTCACCTTTAAAGTACCTTTGTTTTTCTCTCAGTGCACATGAAACTGTCTAGTTCATGCAACTAAATACTAAGAACTTTCTAGAAACATACTGCATACTGTTAGTACACTTGTATAATGTAATTAATGAAAGTGTTCAAGGTTTCAGCATGTGACTATTATGTAATATGGAATGCATTTGAGGGAGCACAGCATGATTTTACTAAGAGACAAAATTGCAACATCTACCAGATGATACTCATAACTATAAATATTGTCACAAAAAGATGTGCTGATAACTCCTCTTTGGTAAAACATCACCACAAGGATTTTAAAAATTATAATGTTTAATCGCTTTTTTCTAATCATCAGACATTTGTATACAGCAGAGGTGGCCAAACTTTTGGAGCTGGCGATCTACTTTGAAAGCTGAACAGCTTTCGTGATCTACCTAGGTGGGACAATAGCGCGTGGCACAGGTGTGAGCCCCAAAAAAGGGGCTTGGCATAACAAAAAAGGGGTGTGACCTCCTCGCTGCACAAAAATATATAAAAAAAAAAACATTAAATTGTCCCAGCCCTCACTCCTCCTCCTTCCCCCTTCTCCATATAACACTTCAATAACAAATACTACCTACCGAGCAGGCAGCCAGGCAGAACAGCAGCTCCCCTTAACAACACGCTACGACAGGCAGGCCAGGCAGGCAAAAGAAGAGAAGCAGCGGCGGTGGGCTCCTCCAGCGAGCAGGTGACATAATGATGCCACCAGCGCGCTGCACTACTGGGAGCTGTTTAGTTAAGTTGGTCATGATCTACCGGCAGATGCTCTGCGAGCTACTGGTAGATCGCGATCTACCTTTTGGCCACCCCTGGTATACAGTGAATGCAAGTATAAATATGACAGTTACACATAATGGTCAATAGCAAACTACTCCTCCAGTGTGAAGAAATCAGGCTGATCGGGGCCGGAGCTGATGTCACCCACCCACCCTGAAAACGCTTGGGAACACCTGCGTTATTCCTGAAACTCCTCCCAAACGTCCTCAATCCCCTTGCGAACAGCCATGTGATCAAAATTTTCACACCATCCTGTCTCTGTTTGGCAACATGTGTGTGCATCGCGGTGCATACACGTGCGCAGTAGTTCGATAATCGCCCACTGTGTGAAAGCGCACAGCAGCGATCAGGTCTGAATCGTGCCCTTAATACTTTAGCATAACACAGATAACAAAAAAAGCATTTCAATGTATTTTGACCACCTAACACAGGGCTGGGAAATCTTTTTTCTGCCAAGGGCCATTTGGATATTTATAACATAATTCGCGGGTCATACAAAATTATCTACTTAAAATTACATTGTTATATTTTATCAAACATTTAATTAACTCACCCCCAGGGCCCGATTCAGACTTGATCGCTGCTGTGCATTTTCGTACAGCAGGCGATTATCGAACTACTGCACATGCGTATGCACTGCAATGTGCAGTTGCATCGCCAAACAGCAACAGGATGGTGCAAAAATTTTGATTGCACGGCTGTTCGCAAAGTGATTGATAGGAAGAGGACGTTTGTGGGTGGTAACTGGCCATTTTTTGGGAGTGTCTGAAAAGCGCAGGTATTCCCAAATGTTTTCAGGGCGAGTGAGGGTCTGTCACTCGCACAGCGTTGCATGTGCACAACGTCTATTCACGGAGAAAAGAGGGACTGGGGGCATGGCCAGCAGTTCACAGAGCACTGGCCATGACCTCATAGTGATGGAGAATGGGGCGTGGCTCATGACAGCAGCATTACCGTAAAGCCTCACCCTTTTACTGAGGTCACACTCCATTTTCCGGGCAGGCGCTGGCCAGAGTCCGCCTTTATCAGGCCACAAAGTTGGGAGGTATGGATTTATTTATTTTCAACATTATAATTACAAGGTACTAATGGTGCCACTTGAATCAGAGGAACTGCTCTGACCTGAGCTCCATCATCTTATTACTAAAGAAATTCAGTTAACCATGTTATGCAAGCAGGGAGGATTGGTGCTCAAACATCGGCACCTGACCCCCTGCCCCGGAGATCCCCAGGACCCCAGCAAGGTGGATAGAATGCAGGCAGAGAATATAGTGAAAAAATTAAGCTGTAGAGGACAAAAGCCAGGATACTGTACAGTGGCACAGCACATCTTCTGTAACAAGCCAGGAACATATAATGAATTAGAGTAATAAAGAAACTCACAAATTTATCATAAATAATTGTTTATAGGGTACAGTTTAGCTAAAGTTCCATTTATTTTGAATGAAGTTTGCATTTGGTACTACTAATGGGATCGGTATGAAATACCTTCAATCAAAATCCCGACAGTCTAAATCTCGACAGCAATTGACTGACGGTCAAAATCCCGACAAGGTCAAAATCCCGACATGGACAAAATACCGACATTTAAAATACCGACAAGGTCAAAATACCGACATGTAAAATGGCAACGAGTAAAAATACCAACATGCGGTTTTCATTTTTGTGTGTGTATGTCGACATGGACACCATATAAGTGTACCGCGTCCACTCGCATGGCTCACTGCACTCACCATGCTTCGGGAATGGTGCCTTGCTGCGCTCGGCACACTATTATATTCCCCCTCCAGGTCCACTGGGATGGTAAAGTATGAACAAGTCGGTTTCAATGAAAAAATCATGAAAAACTCATGTTGGCATTTTGACCTGTCAGCATTTTACATGTAGGTATTTTGACCTTGTTGGTATTTGAAATGTCGGTATTTTGTCCATGTTGGGATTTTGACCTTGTCAGGATTTTGACCGTCATCAATTGCTGTCGGGATTTCGACCATCGGGATTTTGATTGGAGGTAAATTGACTGCATCCCCTACTAATATTGTTAATTCAGGTTCATCACCAATATGAATTTTTGCTACATAAGCAATCTAAGTTAAAGATTTCATTATCAAGTTTTGCACTAGAGTAAGTGCTGGGAAAACAAGGAAAAGAATACTTAGATTTATTGAGCTGATTACATGTGAAGGTCTCTAGCTGTTGCTACACGGATGAACTGAAAGCCTCCCCAGTCAAAATATTTTGTAGTGTCTGGATACATGCGCCACAGGGCACCTAAAGCCATGGCGGAGAGTTGGATGGTAAACATTATGGTTAAGATAATCTCTGCCCTGGATTTATATCATGGCAAACTCCATGTGGTGACTTATGACAACTCATACACGCAATTGGCTTGGCATGTTTATTAAAAGGCAGCACAACATAATTGTGTATAATATTTGTTAATGATAATAAGTTTTAAATTACTATACAGCAGGATGAGGAAAATGCAAAGACGATAAAGCAAATTTGTGGATTGAAGTTTATCTGAACATTAGCCAATTGTATCAGAGGCTGTGGGGGGTGTCGAAAAAATTACATATTGGCACTTCCCAAATACACCCCTACCACCCTCCAGTGCAGGGTAGTGATTACCCCTGGATCACTGCGGTGACTTCTCCTCCATACTCCCCCCACCCCAGAGTCCTGGGTAGTGCTTACCCCCTGGATGCTATGCCATGTTCTGCTGTAGGGATGGCCATCAACCATCAATGATTCTTAATCATCAATGGTTTTTGGCCGATGTAGAATACCTTTGCCATCAATGGGGGAGGAGCAGATGGTTTTCCTCCATCGATGGCATGGCATTATCAATTTTTTTTTATTTCTTTTTTAACTAGGTGCCAGGACACGGAGCATAACTCCGCCCCGACACCCAAAAAGCCACGCCCCTGGGCCCCAATTGACCCACAGCTTGCTCAATACTAAAGTAAGGGGTGACCATAGATGGTTTCCTTACAGATGGTTTCCCACCATCGAGGTTATCCATCAATAACCCACCAATGGCCTTCCCTAATGTGCTGTCCTTGCCGGATCTTCACAGATGCATTACTGGGAGGAGGCGTGGCCATGATGAGCCTGCTGGGACATCTCCGCCTCCTCCCAATAATGTATCTGCGAAGAGCAGGCAAGGACAGCAGATCATGGCATAGTACGCTGCGGCAGCACACTATTTAAAGGAGAAGTCACACGAGGATCCAGGAATAAGTGCTCCCCCACCCCAGCGCAAGCACCGCTGTCATTTTTTTTTTTTTTTTTGGGGGGGGGCATACTGCCCCCTTGCCCCCCCCCCCCCCCCCCGTTCCGAAGCCACTGAGAATATATGTACTTCTCTGTTTATGCAATAACATACAGGGATGATTGTGCCATAAAACTTTACTGTGACCACAAAATGAAAAACTTAAAAGCGACTTTGCCTTGTTTTCAGGGTTTTTGCCACATTTACATGAGCAGTAAGACCCACATCCCAGGGCTTCAGTGCGAAGAGCTTTAGCTGGCGTTACTCTATGCACTTCTTTCCACGCTGTGCTGTCAGTGGGATCTGATCGCATCCCTCCCAGCATGGCTGTGGGTGCAGCGTTAATCTGCACATGTGCAGATGGACTCTCAGGGCTGATACCCTGAAGTCCAGTGGCGGGAGCACATCGGAAGAGCTGTCCTTTGCAGTAGAGATGAGCGGGTTCGGTTCCTCGGAATCCGAACCTGCCCGAACTTCAGGTTTTTTTACACGGGTCCGAGCGACTCGGATCTTCCCGCCTTGCTCGGTTAACCCGAGCGCGCACGAACGTCATCATCCCGCTGTCGGATTCTCGCGAGGCTCGGATTCTATCGCGAGACTCGGATTCTATATAAGGAGCCGCGCGTCGCCGCCATTTTCACACGTGCATTGAGATTCATAGGGAGAGGATGTGGCTGGCGTCCTCTCCGTTTATAGAGAAGAGAGTGAGACAGTAGAGAGAGACACAGTAGTAATTTTGGGGAGCATTAGGAGGAGTACTAGTAGTTACTTGCTGAAGTGATAGATAGTGTGACTGTATTATCTGACTTGTGGGGGAGACACTGACAGTGGGGAGCAGTTAGAGTCTGAGAGCAGGACTCAGGAGTACATATAACGTACAGTGCACACTTTTGCTGCCAGAGTGCCACACTGCCATTGTGACCACACTGACCACCAGTATAATATATATTGTGATTGTCTGCTTAGGAGTACTACTTGCAAGTTGCTGATAGTGTGACCAGTGACCTGACCACCAGTTTAATAATCACCACCAGTGAGTTTAATATATATATATATATATATATATATATAATTGTATATAATATATATATAATATTGTATACCACCTACCCGTGGTTTTTTTTTTCTTTCTTCTTTATACATACTACTATAGTAGCTTACTGTAGCAGTCTGCGGTGCTGCTGAGCTGACAGTGTCCAGCAGGTCCGTCATCAGTCATTACATAATAAATATATATACCTGTCCGGCTGCAGTACTAGTGATATTATATATATATATATATATTGATTTCATCTCATTATCATCCAGTCTATATTAGCAGCAGACACAGTACGGTAGTCCACGGCTGTAGCTACCTCTGTGTCGGCAGTCACTCGTCCATCCATAATCGTATACCACCTACCCGTGGTTTTTTTTCTTTTCTTTCTTCTTTATACATACTACTATAGTAGCTTACTGTAGCAGTCTGCGGTGCTGCTGAGCTGACAGTGTCCAGCAGGTCCGTCATCAGTCATTACATAATAAATATATCTACCTGTCCGGCTGCAGTACTAGTGTGATATAATATATATTGATTTCATCTCATTATCATCCAGTCTATATTAGCAGCAGACACAGTACGGTAGTCCACGGCTGTAGCTACCTCTGTGTCGGCAGTCGCTCGTCCATCCATAATTGTATACCACCTACCCGTGTTTTTTTTTTTTCTTTCTTCTTTATACATACTACTATAGTAGCTTACTGTAGCAGTCTGCGGTGCTGCTGAGCTGACAGTGTCCAGCAGGTCCGTCATCAGTCATTACATAATAAATATATATACCTGTCCGGCTGCAGTACTAGTGATATTATATATATATATATATATATATATATTGATTTCATCTCATTATCATCCAGTCTATATTAGCAGCAGACACAGTACGGTAGTCCACGGCTGTAGCTACCTCTGTGTCGGCAGTCGCTCGTCCATCCATAATTGTATACCACCTACCCGTGGTTTTTTTTTTTCTTTCTTCTTTATACATACTACTATAGTAGCTTACTGTAGCAGTCTGCGGTGCTGCTGAGCTGACAGTGTCCAGCAGGTCCGTCATCAGTCATTACATAATAAATATATATACCTGTCCGGCTGCAGTACTAGTGATATTATATATATATTGATTTCATCTCATTATCATCCAGTCTATATTAGCAGCAGACACAGTACGGTAGTCCACGGCTGTAGCTACCTCTGTGTCTTTTAGTTGTGCCTATTAAAATATGGAGAACAAAAATGTTGAGGTTCCAAAATTAGGGAAAGATCAAGATCCACTTCCACCTCGTGCTGAAGCTGCTGCCACTAGTCATGGCCGAGACGATGAAATGCCAGCAACGTCGTCTGCCAAGGCCGATGCCCAATGTCATAGTACAGAGCATGTAAAATCCAAAACACCAAATATCAGTAAAAAAAGGACTCCAAAATCTAAAATAAAATTGTCGGAGGAGAAGCGTAAACTTGCCAATATGCCATTTACCACACGGAGTGGCAAGGAACGGCTGAGGCCCTGGCCTATGTTCATGGCTAGTGGTTCAGCTTCACATGAGGATGGAAGCACTCAGCCTCTCGCTAGAAAACTGAAAAGACTCAAGCTGGCAAAAGCACCGCAAAGAACTGTGCGTTCTTCGAAATCCCAAATCCACATGGAGAGTCCAATTGTGTCGGTTGCGATGCCTGACCTTCCCAACACTGGACGTGAAGAGCATGCGCCTTCCACCATTTGCACGCCCCCTGCAAGTGCTGGAAGGAGCACCCGCAGTCCAGTTCCTGATAGTCAGATTGAAGATGTCAGTGTTGAAGTACACCAGGATGAGGAGGATATGGGTGTTGCTGTCGCTGGGGAGGAAATTGACAAGGAGGATTCTGATGGTGAGGTGGTTTGTTTAAGTCAGGCACCCGGGGAGACACCTGTTGTCCGTGGGAGGAATAGGGCCGTTGACATGCCTGGTGAAAATACCAAAGAAATCAGCTCTTCGGTGTGGAAGTATTTCACCAGAAATGCGGACAACATTTGTCAAGCCGTGTGTTGCCTTTGTCAAGCTGTAATAAGTAGGGGTAAGGACGTTAACCACCTCGGAACATCCTCCCTTATACGTCACCTGCAGCGCATTCATAATAAGTCAGTGACAAGTTCAAAAACTTTGGGCGACAGCGGAAGCAGTCCACTGACCAGTAAATCCCTTCCTCTTGTAACCAAGCTCACGCAAACCACCCCACCAACTCCCTCAGTGTCAATTTCCTCCTTCCCCAGGAATGCCAATAGTCCTGCAGGCCATGTCACTGGCAATTCTGACGAGTCCTCTCCTGCCTGGGATTCCTCCGATGCATCCTTGCGTGTAACGCCTACTGCTGCTGGCGCTGCTGTTGTTGCTGCTGGGAGTCGATGGTCATCCCAGAGGGGAAGCCGTAAGCCCACTTTTACTACTTCCACCAAGCAATTGACTGTCCAACAGTCCTTTGCGAGGAAGATGAAATATCACAGCAGTCATCCTGTTGCAAAGCGGATAACTGAGGCCTTGACAACTATGTTGGTGTTTGACGTGCGTCCGGTATCCGCCGTTAGTTCACAGGGAACTAGACAATTTCTTGAGGTAGTGTGCCCCCGTTACCAAATACCATCTAGGTTCCACTTCTCTAGGCAGGCGATACCGAGAATGTACACGGACGTCAGAAAAAGACTCACCAGTGTCCTAAAAAATGCAGTTGTACCCAATGTCCACTTAACCACGGACATGTGGACAAGTGGAGCAGGGCAGGGTCAGGACTATATGACTGTGACAGCCCACTGGGTAGATGTATGGACTCCCGCCGCAAGAACAGCAGCGGCGGCACCAGTAGCAGCATCTCGCAAACGACAACTCTTTCCTAGGCAGGCTACGCTTTGTATCACCGCTTTCCAGAATACGCACACAGCTGAAAACCTCTTACGGCAACTGAGGAAGATCATCGCGGAATGGCTTACCCCAATTGGACTCTCCTGTGGATTTGTGGCATCGGACAACGCCAGCAATATTGTGTGTGCATTAAATATGGGCAAATTCCAGCACGTCCCATGTTTTGCACATACCTTGAATTTGGTGGTGCAGAATTTTTAAAAAAACGACAGGGGCGTGCAAGAGATGCTGTCGGTGGCCAGAAGAATTGCGGGACACTTTCGGCGTACAGGCACCACGTACAGAAGACTGGAGCACCACCAAAAACGCCTGAACCTGCCCTGCCATCATCTGAAGCAAGAAGTGGTAACGAGGTGGAATTCAACCCTCTATATGCTTCAGAGGTTGGAGGAGCAGCAAAAGGCCATTCAAGCCTATACAATTGAGCACGATATAGGAGGTGGAATGTACCTGTCTCAAGCGCAGTGGAGAATGATTTCAACGTTGTGCAAGGTTCTGCAACCTTTTGAACTTGCCACACGTGAAGTCAGTTCAGACACTGCCAGCCTGAGTCAGGTCATTCCCCTCATCAGGCTTTTGCAGAAGAAGCTGGAGGCATTGAAGGAGGAGCTAAAAAGGAGCGATTCCGCTAGGCATGTGGGACTTGTGGATGGAGCCCTTAATTCGCTTAACAAGGATTCACGGGTGGTCAATCTGTTGAAATCAGAGCACTACATTTTGGCCACCGTGCTCGATCCTAGATTTAAAACCTACCTTGGATCTCTCTTTCCGGCAGACACAAGTCTGCTGGGGTTCAAAGACCTGCTGGTGACAAAATTGTCAAGTCAAGCGGAACGCGACCTGTCAACATCTCCTCCTTCACATTCTCCCGCAACTGGGGGTGCGAGGAAAAGGCTCAGAATTCCGAGCCCACCCGCTGGCGGTGATGCAGGGCAGTCTGGAGCGACTGCTGATGCTGACATCTGGTCCGGACTGAAGGACCTGACAACGATTACGGACATGTCGTCTACTGTCACTGCTTATGATTCTCTCACCATTGAAAGAATGGTGGAGGATTATATGAGTGACCGCATCCAAGTAGGCACGTCAGACAGTCCGTACTTATACTGGCAGGAAAAAGAGGCAATTTGGAGGCCCTTGCACAAACTGGCTTTATTCTACCTAAGTTGCCCTCCCACAAGTGTGTACTCCGAAAGAGTGTTTAGTGCCGCCGCTCACCTTGTCAGCAATCGGCGTACGAGGTTACTTCCAGAAAATGTGGAGAAGATGATGTTCATTAATATGAATTATAATCAATTCCTCCGTGGAGACATTGACCAGCAGCAATTGCCTCCACAAAGTACACAGGGAGCTGAGATGGTGGATTCCAGTGGGGACGAATTGATAATCTGTGAGGAGCGGGATGTACACGGTGATATATCGGAGGATGATGATGAGGTGGACATCTTGCCTCTGTAGAGCCAGTTTGTGCAAGGAGAGATTAATTGCTTCTTTTTCGGTGGGGGTCCAAACCAACCCGTCATTTCAGTCACAGTCGTGTATCAGACCCTGTCACTGAAATGATGGGTTGGTTAAAGTGTGCATGTCCTGTTTATACAACATAAGGGTGGGTGGGAGGGCCCAAGGACAATTCCATCTTGCACCTCTTTTTTCTTTCATTTTTCTTTGCGTCATGTGCTGTTTGGGGAGTGTTTTTTGGAAGGGCCATCCTGCGTGACACTGCAGTGCCACTCCTAGATGGGCCAGGTGTTTGTGTCGGCCACTAGGGTCGCTTATCTTACTCACACAGCTACCTCATTGCGCCTCTTTTTTTCTTCTTTGCGTCATGTGCTGTTTGGGGAGTGTTTTTTGGAAGGGCCATCCTGCGTGACACTGCAGTGCCACTCCTAGATGGGCCAGGTGTTTGTGTCGGCAACTAGGGTCGCTTAGCTTACTCACACAGCTACCTCATTGCGCCTCTTTTTTTCTTCTTTGCGTCATGTGCTGTTTGGGGAGTGTTTTTTGGAAGGGCCATCCTGCGTGACACTGCAGTGCCACTCCTAGATGGGCCAGGTGTTTGTGTCGGCCTCTAGGGTCGCTTAGCTTACTCACACAGCTACCTCATTGCGCCTCTTTTTTTCTTCTTTGCGTCATGTGCTGTTTGGGGAGTGTTTTTTGGAAGGGCCATCCTGCGTGACACTGCAGTGCCACTCCTAGATGGGCCAGGTGTTTGTGTCGGCCACTAGGGTCGCTTATCTTACTCACACAGCTACCTCATTGCGCCTCTTTTTTTCTTCTTTGCGTCATGTGCTGTTTGGGGAGTGTTTTTTGGAAGGGCCATCCTGCGTGACACTGCAGTGCCACTCCTAGATGGGCCAGGTGTTTGTGTCGGCCACTAGGGTCGCTTAGCTTACTCACACAGCTACCTCATTGCGCCTCTTTTTTTCTTTGCGTCATGTGCTGTTTGGGGAGTGTTTTTTGGAAGGGCCATCCTGCGTGACACTGCAGTGCCACTCCTAGATGGGCCAGGTGTTTGTGTCGGCCACTAGGGTCGCTTAGCTTAGTCATCCAGCGACCTCGGTGCAAATTTTAGGACTAAAAATAATATTGTGAGGTGTTCAGAATAGACTGAAAATGAGTGGAAATTATGGTTTTTGAGGTTAATAATACTTTGGGATCAAAATGACCCCCAAATTCTATGATTTAAGCTGTTTTTTAGGGTTTTTTGAAAAAAACACCCAAATCCAAAACACACCCGAATCCGACAAAAAAAATTCGGTGAGGTTTTGCCAAAACGCGGTCGAACCCAAAACACGGCCGCGGAACTGAACCCAAAACCAAAACACAAAACCCGAAAAATTTCAAGTGCACATCCCTACTTTGCAGTACTAATTGCATATGTTAGTGCATATGTGATTAGTTCCACTGTGATAATGGCATTATGATGATGGGCGGAATGTATTCCACCTTCATAGTGCATCCTGTCCATAGTGGGTCATTCAGACCCGATTGCACGCTAGCTTTTTTTGCAGCGGTGCGATCGGGTCTGAACTGCGCATGTGTATGCACCACAATGTGCAGGCGCGTAGGCCGCCAGCAACAGGGATTGCCGGACAGTGACGGATTTACGAAGAAAGCTAACGCACCGGCGATCGCAAGAAGATTGACAGGAAGAGGCCGTTTGTGGGTGGCAACTGACCATTTTTAAGGAGTGTCCGGGATAACGCAGGCGTGCCCAGCCGTTCGGAAGGAGGGTTTCTGACATCAGTATCGGTCCAGATCGTCGCAGCAGCTTAGTAAATCCTTGGCTGTGCAGAGACTGCACAAACTTTTGTTTGTGCAGCTCTCTGCACATCCGTTCGCACCCCTGCATACGGATTACCCCCTCCTCCTGTAGGCGGCGATTACCTGGTCGCAGCAGTGCAAAAAACACCTGCTTGCGACCAGATCTGAATTAGGCCCATAGTCTGTTGACATGCATCTTATTATTTCAGTCCTGATTCTGTTTTTATTTCACATATGCACTATAGGAAAATCACCGGGAAAATGGCTGCCATGCCATTACCCCAGAGACAAGCAAGGTAGACAATGCCAAAATCTACTAGGGCTCACTAGAGCACTGTCGGCTAGAGAGGAGGGGAGCCTGGATGGACACTGCAAATGGACCTTCTCCTCTCTTGGGGGCTAATTCAGGTTGGATCGCACAGAGCGATCCAACCGGAATTTATATGATTACCCCGTGGGCACATGTGCAGCGCTTTTCCTGTGCATGTGCCCGTCCAGAAAAAGTGAACACCTCTGCCTGTCAATCAGGCAGAGGCATTCGCGGGGTGGGGGGTGCAGCAATACTCCATTTTCAAGGCAGAAGTGGAGCATTGTGGGGGCGTGGTAATGGGGTGCATGGTGTAGGCGTGATTGGGGCAGCTGTGTGATGTCACGGGGCAGCTGCTGCAACAACTAAAATGTTGGTGGGCCTCCTGTGGGTTCAGCCAGGCTGCGCTGGCAGGAGGCTACCCTATTTTTGGCAATCATCATTTCAGTGTGGTTGTGGGGGGGGGGGTTATTATGCTGGGCGGCAGTCCCGGCGCTACCCGCTCAGCGAAGGAATGGAAAGCAGGTAGGCGCCAGGCAGGAGAGGCGCTCTACCTGCCTTGCATCCCCGCTCCTGTGCCTGCCACATGTCCCCTGCTGCTATTGCCGGCTTCTGTGCCTGTCACTGCATGACAGGCAGCAGCGTCGGCAGCTTGTAGCCTCCTCCTCTTCTCTGTGAAGCGGCTGGGGCTGTGAGCAGTGCGGTCTGCGGGTCCCAGAAAGGGGGCGGAGCTACACATCATAAGGGGTGGTGCTACACTGTGTGGATGGGGCGGAGCATCAACAGTGGTGGCCGGTCAAACTTGGTAAGAGAAATATGTGTGTGTATATGGTGGGGGTGTGTATGTGGGTGTGGGGAGTGTATGGTGGGTGTGTGTCGGAGTGTGTGTGTGTGGTGTGTGTGACAGTGTATGATGGGGTTGTGTGTGTGTTCGTGTGTGTGGGGGGAGTGTATGGTGGGTGTGTGTATATGTGTGTGTGGGGAGTGTATGGTGTGTGTTGGGGGGTGTGGTGTGTGTGTTTACGCAGGAGCGGATCTTGGTGCAGGCAAGCAGTGCCTGGGGGCACGGGCGCAGTCACCCCACAGGCACTGCCACCTACCCGCACCCCGCTCCCTGGCTGCAGCGGACGCCATGGGCTGTGTGGGCGCCCGCTGCAGCCGGCTCCAGGGACAGACACTAGAGGTCATTATTGCGGCGGTGCTATGGGAGAGACGTCATGACATCTCTCCCATAGAGAGGAGCCGCGGGAGGCCAGACATGCTCCGTCAGCAGCAGCAATAGCGGCTGTCGGGAATCAGGAGTGGGGCAGTGATAAGTTTTTTTTTTTGTGTGTGTGTGTGTGTTTGACAGTGACAGGGGGCACAGCAGCAGAGTGCACAACTACAGGGGGCACAGCAGCAGAGGGCACAACTACAGGGGGCACAGCAGCAGAGGGCATAACTACAGGGGACACAACTACTGGGGGCAAAGCAACAGGGGTCACAGCAACAGAGGGCACAACTACTTGGGGCAAAGCAACAGGGGGCACAACTACTGGGGCAAATCTACAGGGGGCAAAGAAACAGGGGGCACAGCAACAGAGGGCACAACTACTGGGGGCAAAGCAACGAGCGACGGGGCACAACTAATGGGGGCACAGCTACAGGGGGCAAATCTACTGGGGGCAAATCTACTGGGGGGCACAACTACTTGGTGCAAATCTGGGGGCATAACTGTGGCCACGCCCCTCCCCTATGAAGTCACGCCACTATTTTTTGGTGCGTGCCTCCGGCGCGCACTAACTGTTTTGCTGTAGGGGGGGGGGGGGCGCCAGTGGAAAGTTTCGCACTGGGCGCCACAAGGTGTAGAACCGGCCCTGTGTGTATGGTGGGGGTATGTGTGTGTGAGGTGTGTATGTGTGCACGCATTATAGATGCTACTACTGGGGGGCATTACTTATAAGGACACTACTACTGGGGGGCATTACTTATAAGGACGCTACTACTGGCGGGCATTACGTATAAGGACGCTACTACTGGCGGGCATTACAGATATGGACGCTACTAATGGGTGGCATTACGTATAAGGACGCTACTACTGGCAGGCATTATGTATAAGGACGCTACTACTGGCGGGTATTATGTATAATGACGCTGCTATTGGGGGGCATTATGTGAATGAGCAGCACTACTACGTGCAGTATAATGTGAATAAGATTGTGCTACGGTGTGCGGAAATTCAAATGGGGGTACTATTGTGTGACCACGCCGCTTCCTTGCGAGACTACATCCCTTTTCCTGACACACATCAAAGGTGCACGCTGACCTTTTGTCAAGTATGGGAGGGCGCAAATTTATAGTTTGCAGGGGGGAGCTGAACACCCTAGCACCGGCCCTGCTGGGCGGCCTTGCCTTGCTTTGCGATGGGCTTCCCCTGGCATGCGACCCAAAAGATTGCAGAATTTGCAATCCATACTGAATCAGGTCCTTGATGCGCTCTTTCTCACAAAGTTGATGGCACTACCCCCTTGGGGGTTGTTGCTGGATTGCCTCAAGGGGGCATTAGGAGACAAGTAGGAAATGGTGGTGGAATGCAGGAGGGATAAGCAGGAATAGACATAAGCACCTGTTATTTTTTTAAAGGTACTGTATTCATTCTTATTCACGTTGCAGATGCAGCAAAACACCATGCAATGTGTACTAGGGATGCTGGGCTGTGCCTTTATTCACACATGAAATAGTTTTGAATGCAAAGTCACAGATGAAGCACAAAGGATATTGGCATGAGAAAAAGCCTCTACCACTGTACTGTAGCACTTTGTATACAGATTCAGACTCATTCGCACACAGATGTACAAATGTTGCATATCAAATTAATCAGTGCAGTCTACCTAAGTAGTTTTGTCACTTTCAATTATTGTTTTTGTGCAAATAAGATGCTCATCGCAGCCGATTCACATGTGACCTTTGTGTGCAGAAATGGGCTATTTGACATCACTGAAGACTAGTGATGAGCGGGTTCGGTTTCTCGGAAACCGAACCCCCCCGAACTTCACCCTTTTTACACGGGTTACCCGAGCCATACTCGGATTCTCCCGTATGGCTCGGGTAACCCGAGCGCGCCCGAACGTCATCATCCCGCTGTCGGATTCTCGCGAGATTCTGATTCTATATAAGCAGCCGCGCGTCGCCGCCATTTTCACTCGTGCATTGGAAATGTTAGGGAGAGGACGTGGCTGGCGTCCTCTCCGTTATTGTTGAACTTGATTGTGCACTATTGCTTAATTGTGGGGAGGGCTGGGGAGCAGCTGTATAATATAGGAGGAGTACAGTGCAGAGTTTTGCTGATCAGTGACCACCAGTTATCCGTTCTCTGCCTGAAAAAAACGCTCCATATCTGTGCTCAGTGTGCTGCATATATCTGTGCTCACACTGCTTAATTGTGGGGACTGGGGAGCAGCTGTATTATATAGCAGGAGTACAGTGCAGAGTTTTGCTGACAGTGACCACCAGTATACGTTGTCTGCCTGAAAAACACTCCATATCTGTACTCAGTGTGCTGCTTTATTGTGGGGACTGGGGACCACCAGTATAATATTATATAGGAGGAGTACAGAGCAGAGTTTTGCTGACCAGTGACCACCAGTATATAATATATAGCATTACGGTACAGTAGGCCACTGCTGTACCTACCTCTGTGTCGTCATTAAGTATGCTATCCATCTACATTCTATACCTGTGGTGCATTTTAGATTTGCAGTTTGCTGACACAGTGACCACCAGTATACTATATATAGCAGTACGGAAGGCCACTGCTGTACCTACCTCTATGTCGTCATTAAGTATACTATCCATCTACATTCTATACCTGTGGTGCATTTTAGTTTTGCAGTTTGCTGACACAGTGACCACCAGTATACTATATATAGCAGTACGGAAGGCCACTGCTGTACCTACCTCTGTGTCGTCATTAAGTATACTATCCATCTACATTCTATACCTGTGGTGCATTTTAGTTTTGCAGTTTGCTGACACAGTGACCACCAGTATACTATATATAGCAGTACGGAAGGCCACTGCTGTACCTACCTCTGTGTCGTCATTAAGTATACTATCCATCTACATTCTATACCTGTGGTGTATTTTAGTTTTGCAGTTTACTGACACAGTGACCACCAGTATACTATATATAGCAGTACGGTACAGAAGGCCACTGCTGTACCTACCTCTGTGTCGTCATTAAGTATACTATCCATCTACATTCTATACCTGTGGTGCATTTTAGTTTTGCAGTTTGCTGACACATTGACCACCAGTATACTATATATAGCAGTACGGAAGGCCACTGCTGTACCTACCTCTGTGTCGTCATTAAGTATACTATCCATCTACATTCTATACCTGTGGTGCGCCTCTTTTTTTCTTTGCATCATGTGCTGTTTGGGGACTATTTTTTTGAAGTGCCATCCTGCTTGACACTGCAGTGCCACTCCTAGATGGGCCAGGTGTTTGTGTCGGCAACTTGTGTCGCTTAGCTTAGTCACACAGCGACCTTGGTGCGCCTCTTTTTTTCTTTGAATCATGTGCTGTTTGGGGACAATTTTTTTGAAGTGCCATTCTGTCTGACACTGCAGTGCCACTCCTAGATGGGCCAGGTGTTTGTGTCGGCCACTTGTGTCGCTTAGCTTAGTCACACAGCGACCTTGGTGCGCCTCTTTTTTTCTTTGCATCATGTGCTGTTTGGGGACTATTTTTTTGAAGTGCCATCCTGCCTGACACTGCAGTGCCACTCCTAGATGGGCCAGGTGTTTGTGTCGGCCACTTGTGTCTCTTAGCTTAGTCACACAGCGACCTTGGTGCGCCTCTTTTTTTCTTTGCATCATGTGCTGTTTGGGGACTATTTTTTTGAAGTGCCATCCTGCCTGACACTGCAGTGCCACTCCTAGATGGGCCAGGTGTTTGTGTCGGCCACTTGTGTCGCTTAGCTTAGTCACACAGCGACCTTGGTGCGCCTCTTTTTTTCTTTGCATCATGTGCTGTTTTGGGACTATTTTTTTGAAGTGCAATCCTGCCTGACACTGCAGTGCCACTCCTAGATGGGCCAGGTGTTTGTGTCGGCCACTTGTGTCGCTTAGCTTAGTCACATAGCGACCTTGGTGCGCCTCTTTTTTTCTTTGCATCATGTGCTGTTTGGGGACTATTTTTTTGAAGTGCCATCCTGCCTGACACTGCAGTGCCACTCCTAGATGGGCCAGGTGTTTGTGTCAGCCACTTGTGTCGCTTAGCTTAGCCATCCAGCGACCTCAGTGCAAATTTTAGGACTAAAAATAATATTGTGAGGTGTTCAGAATAGACTGGAAATGAGTGGAAATTATGGTTATTGAGGTTAATAAAACTATGGGATCAAAATGACCCCCAAATTCTATGATTTAAGCTGTTTTTTAGGGTTTTTTGTAAAAAAACACCCGAATCCAAAACACACCCGAATCCGACAAAAAAATTTCGGTGAGGTTTTGCCAAAACCCGTCCGAATCCAAAACACGTCCGCGGAACCGAATCCAAAACCAAAACACAAAACCCGAAAAATGTCCGGTGCACATCACTACTGAAGACACAGTGTGTGAGGACACTTCTGTATACCTGTAAGAGCTACCAGCGAGGGAGATACAGTAACTGTCCTCCTGTATTTCCGTATTTCCATTGCTTTTATGTTATAATTTAAATACACATTTTAATTCTATTATTAATATCATTAAACAATATTGTTTTATGTTATTCATTAAATAAAAACGTTAATTGAAATCTTCAATAATTTGTTTTGAGAAATTGTCTTATTCAGCATCAGTTCCAAAATTAAAAATCAGCTGACTATCGGATACTGCGCATGCACTGCAACCGCATTGTGCATGTTTTAATGCCGCAAATGCATTCACAATGTGATTGCAGGCTCAGCAAAGTGCGATCGCACAGCGATTGCCAGGAAGTGATTATTTGTGGAGGGAGGGTTGCATGGCGTTTGTGGGTAGTGGTTAGGACAAAAAAGGTGTGTCATGGCCGTTTTAGGGTCGTGATTCTGATGTCAGCTGCAATTGCTGCGATTAAAAACATGGCACCACTGCGACTGCAACCACATATATCCTGTGTATGCATGGGTCAACTGTAATTGTCAATGGTACTTGATTGCTGCATATGCATCGCAATTATGCAAATGCCTATGCAAATTTGCAAATGCATCGTTGTGCATCTTTTACTTTTCTGGGCGGCTCTTTACATCCGGTTTTTAGCAGAAGCAAGTATGAGGGAAAAAAAATCACAATTTCTGTCTCAATAGTGAATGAGGTCATACATGTGGTGGAAGCACTGGAAACTACTCGTATGTTGTGTTGTCTTAAGAAATGTACTATTTTCTGTTTTTTGTAAATTCACCTCTATTGTCATTTCAAAATGTGATTGGTCATCACTAAAACTTGTTGTCATTGATACATAGGGGCCTATTTATCAACAATTGCATTTGTATTGCGATCTAGGCATGACATTAGCACCAACAATTGCATTGCAATATGCAATTATACCAACCAGATGTAAGAAAGAGTGCCTGCAGAAACAGTGACTCCGAAAGGAGCCTCATCTCTGCCATGTAATTGGAACTCTAGCGGGACTTCTGAGCATGCACAGTCTGCTGAACACGCATGTGTGACTGCCGTTGCTGGTGAGGGTTTCGGAGGAATCCTCTGCCAGCTAATTTTGCCACGTGTAGCCCATAGGCTGCAGCAGCACAATGCCATCTTCAGTTGGTGTTAATGTGGCACCCCAGAGAAAAATCTGTATGCCCCTTTAATTGAATGAAACAGTGTTTGCTCACCTGGGAACATGATTTCTGGACCAGAGTCCAGTTATGTGTCCTGTATTGTGGCTAAATATGATTGGATGAAGCAGGAGGAGCGAGTGGAGAGTTGTGGGAAGAACAGAGTGTGATTTGAAGTTGGAGCAGGAGCCATTGCTATGAACAGATGCATATCTGAGGAGCAGTTCAGAACGGTGAACTGGAAATCCAGGTGGTCATGCAGGAGGTGGCTGTTAGCAGCGCTGCAGAGCTAAGGCAGCCGGGTGCTTACAGGAGAGTCATGAGAGCCGAGAGAGCAGATGTCGGATGACGCCAGGCCTAAGCAGAGGCGCAGATGTTGCGGCAGTCTTGAGCCAGTTGTTGATGCCGCGTGGAAACAGGCGTGGGTGCAGAGAAGCTGTTGAAAGTCTGAGTGAGTTACAGAGACTGTGCTAATCGCTGAACTACAGAAGGGTAAGTGCTAAACCCCATTTTTCCTCACATATATACTCCGCCCAGCTACCATATTGAGAAGTGTGTTTGGAGGCATAATACAGATAACTGTATAGCTAGATTAATGGGGGGATGCTGGGTATATTGTACCCCGGGCCCCCCTTTGTCAGGGTGCCCCCCTGGCCAGAGCACATTAACATCACTAGCTTTCCCTCTTAAGCATCAGCATAACCAGCAGCCAGAATGTGAGCAGGACAGCATGCATTGAAGGCAGAGACACAGGAGTATCATGTTTCATGTGCTACCAATAGAGCTTTACGGCCAGAGGAGAGATAGGAGGGCGGAGAGAGTTGTAAGTGACACAGGGATCCCAGCTTCTTCTCTTCACTGCTTGGGTGTCAGAGTCTTGTGTAAACTGTTATGCAACTAAACCATTTGGGTCTAGAGCTAGAGACACACATAGAGAGTCCCCCTGAGTCCTGTCCCAGTCTGTAAGTAGCACAGAGGCTGCTGCTATTCTTGCATTTGACAAGATAAATTATTAAATTTTATATGTGTATTTTAAGGTTATGTTGTCTATGTTACACTACAAGAACATTTTATATTGTCTTTCAATTGGGTGGAGCTATAAACAGTACCCAGCCATTAATAAACTATTAGTTTAAAACTAATATACACCATTGGTTTAAATTTAATATACACAATCCATACCTTTTACCATGACCCATTCCAGGATCGACAACATGCTCTCTACATGGACTTCCTTCTTAATTTATGATTGCAATCACCTGTGTTGAAATACCTTTCTTATCAATTAACTAGTTCAACACAGGTGACGCCAATCATATATTAAGTGGGAAGTCCAGGTAGAGAGCATTTTGTCCATCCTGGAATGGGACATGTCGGGAGGTATGCACAATCTAATATGCACCCCCCATCTTCCACTAGGGCCCCCCTGTCTTAAGTGCCCCGGGCAACCCCATTGCTTAATCCATCCCTGGTAATAATACTAAGGTGCACTGAAAATCAATGTACACTGGCCCTGTCTTGTATGCTGTAACAATTCTGGGGTGCTGTTGTTAAAATAAAAGTACACTGGCCCTGTCTTGTATATTGCAAATATTCTAGGGTGCAGTGAAAATCAATGTACACTGGCCCTGTCTTGTATGCTATAAAAATTCTGGGGTGCTGTTGTTAAAATACAAGTACATTGGCCCTGTCTTTTATGTTGCAAATATTCTGGGGTGCAGTGAAATAAATATACATTGGCTCTGTCTTGTATGCTGCAAACATTCTAAGGTGCAGTTAACATCAATGTACACTGGTCCTGTATGCTGTAAAAATACAGGGGTGCTGCTGTTAAAAAAAGTACACTAGTCCTGTATGCTGTAAAAATACAGGGGTGCAATTGTTACAATAAAAGTACACTGGTCCTGTATGCTATAAAAATACAGGGGTGCTGCTGTTAAAATAAAAGCACACTGGTCCTGTATGGTGTAAAAATGCAGAGGTGCTGTTGTCAAAATAAAAGTACACTGGTCCTGCATGCTGTAAAAATACAGGGGTGCAGTGAAAATAAATGTACACTGGCCTTGTCTTGTATGCTGTAAAATTACAGGGGTGTTGTGAAAATACAGGGGTGCTGGCACTGTCCGCAGTTGCGATGTCTAGGCCTGACCTTCACAACACAGTATGGGAAGAGGAGGCTCCTACCAACATTTGCACACCCTCTGCAAGTGCTGGGAGGAGCACTGCCAGTCCAGTTGCTGATATTGAGATTGAGAATGTCACTGTAGAAGTACACCAGGATGAAAGGATATGGGTGTAGCTGGCGCTGCGGAGGAAGTTGACGATGATGATTATGATGGTGATGTGGTTTGTTTGAATAAGGCACCAGTGGAGACAGTTGTTGGCCATGGGATGAAAAAGCCCATTGTCATGCCTGGGCAAAATACCAAAAGAGCCACCTCTTTGGTGTGGAATTATTTCTCCACAAATTCAAACAACAGGTGTCAAGCCATGTGTTGCCTTTGTCAATACAGAATAAGTAGTGGTAAAGACATTAACCACCTAGGAACATCCTCCCTTATACGTCATCTGCAGCGCATTCATCATACTGTTAGCCATTGTCAAGTTCAGAAACTTTGAGTAAGAGCGTAAGCAGTCCACTGACACCTAAATGATGTGGTTTTGTTTGAATATTATTTCTCTGTGAGGATGAGGATGTAAACACTGAAGTAGAGCCAGTTTGTGCAAGAGAGAATAATTGCTTCTTTTTTGCCCAAACCAATAATTTCAGCCATAGTCGTTTGGCAGACCCTGTCGCTGAAATAATTGGTTTGCTAAAGTGTGCATGTTCTATTTATACAACATAAGGGTGAAGAAGGCCCAAGGATAATTCCATCTTGCATGTCTTTTCTTTGCCACATCATTCCAGGGATGCTGCCCTATATGGGGTGCTGTCCCTCTGCTCTATCAGTCCAGGGGTGCTGTTGCCTGACTGCTGTGCTGTTTAATTCTCCAGGGGTGCTGCCTATGCTGTATAAATCCACTGTGCTGCCGTATAAATCCAGAGGTGCTGCTGTACTTGATCCTAGGTTTAAATGAAAGCCTAGACAGATATGAAACAATCTTCAACATCACAAACAGATTTGTGGAAACATAGCCTCAAAGGTGGAAATGGAAATGGTTATTTTGACAAAATGTTTTAATAAAGTGGGGAGAGACCACATTTGTGGCCAAAGTTAGTGTGATTTAGAAGAGACTGAATCATAATCCAGTGCAACTGCCGGAGAGGTAAAATTGATATTTTCTGCTGGAGCATTAGAGAGAGGTTCTTCTCAATTTTTTCACGTTAGTGACTCACTCGAATAAATAGCTCCAATTACTCAACCTTAATTTTGATTTATTATTGATGTTCCACATTCTGGGATTATTTATTTAGAAGATGCACATTATTTGTACAGGGATCTTGTTTTCCTAAGGGCTGCGTAGGGTTATTGCAAGACCTTGCAGTGTTAGAAGAACAGAGTTTTAGTGATCTTGCATTGCACCAGCTTTCCATTGCACTGCAGTACTAGATGACTGTGAGGCATAAACAGTTACTGAATAAGGCCCAGTATGGAGTCTCATGGTGTCTTACAGCCAGGAAGATGTCTGGCTTGCCAGGCTGAGGCATGCTGTGGGCACATAGGTTAGCATTGCTTCCTCCCACAGTCCTACTTATAGTATGAAATGAGTTTTGACTGTAGAGTGGTAAGCTCCACTAGGGCAGGGGCTCAATAACAAAAAAAATAACTGCACATTCGTGCTTAGTATTTTACCGAACCCACCCCGAACTCAACTTGCCCCATCTGGGGTTGCTGTGGGGGCTCAGGAGGGGCTGCAAAAACATCTAAGTGGCTCCTTTATTTAAAAATAAAATATGAAAAAAATAAACAAAACACACAGGTATGCTCATATGCGTGTAACTGGGACACACAGGTATGCTCACATGCGTGTAACTGGGAGCTGTGAAAAACAAAAATTAGGCATCTGCCACAATATCTCCTATATATTTGCCTTAATCTGTGACTCTGTGCCCATAACGCTGGGCGGAGTCACAGAGCTGGGCGGAGTCAGCAGCATCTGGGGAGGGAGGAGGGGGGAGGAGAGACACCATGGCCTGTGCCAGCACCAGAGGTAACGTAAAAAATGCCCCCTGGCACAGTACAGAGGGGTGGCCATGGCCACCAGTATCACCACACACAGCTCCAGCCAGCAGCAGGGAGGCTAATACAGGCTATGCGGAGGGGACTTCCTAGCACCGCTGGACGCAACTTCCTGGCCCCCTTACACCCACACCAAGTAATCCCTCCCTTATGCATCCCCCAACACGTTCCCTGCCGCATCCAGCCAGTGGGGGGTTCGCGCAGGACGGCAGCAGGGACGAGCAGGTACAGCGGGACGGAGCACCGCACTCACCAATCCCCAGCGCCGCACGTACACAGCTACCTCCTACTGCCGCCTCGCTCCGCTCCGGCCACACCACTATGCCGCCCGTCTCACAGCCAGACCGCAACTCCGGGAACACGCGCTGCGCCAGCCCCATACCCGTCCCCAGGCACACACTGAGGAGGCCAGATCAGGTGCACCGGCCCGGAGCCTAGACGGGACACTGCTCCAGCCACTGTGCTGCTGAGCGGGATCTCCCTCCCTCCTGCAGCAGCCAAACCACTAGGTCACTGCATAGACAGGGAGTCCCCACTACCCGCATCTGCTGCAGCCATACACCCCAGAGACACATCTCCTTCTTATCACACCAACCCACACTCTTCTCCTTCACACACACTAACACCCCCCCCCCACACACACACACACACACACACACACACACACACACACACTAACACTCCCCCCCCCCCACACACACACCCTTCCCCATCCCTGCACATCTTACAACCCTCCCCAACACCTCATGCACCCCTAACCCTCACACCACTACAACAAACACAACCCACGAACACCTACAACTCCTCCAAACAAACCTCTCGCCCACGTGCAACACCCACCGCACCCACAAGCCCATCCCACAACCGAACTAGGCCCATACCTCCCACCCAGCGGACAGCAATCCTATTAGCGAGGAGAAGACACGCAATAAGCCAGATACCGCAGTGGCAGAGGTTAGTACATCCCACCCCCTGAGTCCCCCTCCCCCCACATCCGCACTATCCCCACCCGCAACGCCACCAGACTCCCATCCATGGCACCACCGCACCCGCCCCTCCCCCACCCGTGGCGCGTCCAGACCCCCTATCCAAACCACAGCACCCCGCACCGGCCGCTCCACCACCCGCACCACCTATGGACCCCATCTCCCAACCGCGACACCCCCGCACCTGCCACTCCCCCACCTGCGTCAACTCCACTCTGCCCCCACCCCCTGCACCTCCTGCCCCCCTACCCCACTCGCAGCACCCTGGGTCCCCCCTCCACCACACCTGCCCCTTTCCCACCCGCAGCACCCATGCACCTGCCCCTCCCCCACACACAGCACCCTCACCCCTCTCCCACACCCACCCCTCCTCCACCCACAGCCCTCTACCACCCGCATCGCCACCAGACACCACCACCATCCGTCACATCCACACACCTCCACCTCCCCCACCCGTGGCTCCTCCACACCCCCTACCCAAACCGTGGCACCCTCGCACCCGCCACTGCACCATCCACTGCACCTATGGACACCACGCCCCATCCCCAGAACCCACGCACCTGCCACTCCCCCACCCATGTTAACCCTGCTCCTCTCCCACCCGCTACGCCTCCTGACAACCTACCCCACCCGCAGCACCCCCGAACCCGCCCCTCCCCCACCCCCGGCAGCCCCGCTCCTCCCCCACCCCCGGAGCACAAGCACCACCAGACCCCATCCACGGCATCACCGCACCAGCCCCTCCCCCACCCGTGCCGCCTCCAGACCCCTAC